>NC_064571.1:51101191-51404221 GCF_937001465.1 Orcinus orca
TATTTAGGCCCATGAGGTACATTGATCTTTAGTTTTCTTTGGTTTTGGTGTTAAGGTCATATGTCTCATAGAATGAACTGAGATGTAGTCTCTGCTCTTCAGTTTTCTGGAAGAGTTTGTGTTGTAATAGTATTATTTTTTCCTTAAATATTTGGTAGAAACCATTCATGAAGCCACCTCATCTTGGAGTTATCTTGAGGGAAGGTTTTAAATTACAAATTCAATTCTTTTGGTAGATACAGAGCTATTGAGTTTTTCTGTTTCTTCTTGAGTGAGCTTTAGTAGTTTGTGTGCAAGGAATTTTTCCATTTCATCTAAATTGTTGAATGAACTGGCACAAAACTGTTCACAAAATTTCCTTTTTATTATTTCAATAACTGTAGAATCTGTAGTGATTTCCCTCTCTCAGTCCTGATATTGGTAATTTGTGTTTTTCCTCTTTTTCTTATTACTATGGCTGAGGTTTACCAATTTAATCTGCTCTGATTTTAATTATTTCCTTTCTCTGCTAACTTTGGATATACTTTACTCTTCTATTTTCTTTAGGTGGAAACTAAAGTCATCTTAATTAACTGCCACTCTGTCCTACCAAATTATCAGGCCAAATATTTAAACCCTCCTTGGAACTCCTTTTAAAATTTTTCTCATGCCTTTTGTCTAACACACCAGGAAATTCTGTTGTCTACATTTATAACATAATCCAGTACTTCTCACCCATTTCCCATGCTATAGTCCTGGTCCAATTCACTGTTATCACTTGCCTGGATTACTGCAAAAGTTGCTAATTTATTTCCCTGCTTCTATCCTTGCCCCCTCTATAATCTATTCTCAATATGCAGTCAAAGTGATTCTTTTAAAAAGTAATTCAGATCATGTCACACAGCTAAAAACCTTCCAATGGCCTCTTACTTTCCTCAAGCCAAAGTCTTCACTATGACCTACAAAGCCCTGGATGATGTGGCTCTCTGTTAACTCTCTGACCTGATCACTTACAGGACCCCTATCTCTTTTTTAAAATTTATTTTTACTTCCCCCCCAGCTTTATTGAGATATAATTGACATATAACATTGTGTAAGTTTAAAGTGTACATGTTGACTTGATAGATATATTGCAAGATGATTACCACCATACCATTAGAATTCCTAGCTCTTAATCTGCCTTAGACAGGCTAATGTTCACACTATTCTTCAGACACAGCAGGCATATTCCCTCTGCATATGTCCTTTGCACTACTTCCTCTGACTAGAAAAAATCTTTCCCCAAATATGCATGCGGCAATGCTTCTTTCTTTCATGTCTTTGCTCAGTTGATCTTTTTCAATTATATTTTTAAGTTAAAATATATAGTCCCCTCCCTTACATACAACTTTTTGCCTTTGTAAATCCTTCTTTACCATGCCTAGTTCTGTTTTCTTCCATATAACTAACTGCCTACTACATACTACATCTCTCTTGTTTTTGTTTTTTTTGTCTTATTTCCCCTCTAGAATGTTAGCCCCATGTGGGTAGGTTGTCTTTTCTGTTTTCTATATTTCTACATTTCTCATATATTGCCAGTGCCCTAAATAAGTTCAAAAAAATCCTTGTTAATTAATTAAAACTTTTAAATGTCTGTGCAGTATTCCGTATTGTGAATAAAGCTCTTCTCCAGGCTCCAGTGGCTTTGCCTGAACTGCTGACACCTAGGACTCTTCTGTGAACTGCCTTTGGGGTTCTGATTCTGCTTTGCCCACGTGGAAGAAACAGCTGGAAGTAACCTTAGCCAATGCAGATATGGGAATATGAAAGCCCAGTTCTCTGCCTCAGGTCAGGACAAACTTTGAGGCATAATTCATACTGCAGAGTCCCCGTGTCATCAGGCTGACGTGTCCATAGTGAACTTTGTCTAATTCTGCAAATCTTGCTTGGATTCTTCCTATTCCCTATTCTTCTTCCCCTCTTCTCTCCGTAGTTCTTAGGGCACTTTCTTAAAAAGTCACTTACACATGAATTCTTACTTCAGAGGGTGCTTCTGAAGCCTGACCCAAGATAGGCTATCTACTTGGATATATTTCTAGAGTAATTGTTGGGTAAGGTCGAAGTATACATTTTAAAAGTTCTTGACCCAACATTAACTTCTGTTGAAAGCTCAGCCTCAAGGAGAGGAAATAAAAGGAATTATATGATGTCTATTTTACTTGGTTGACAAAAGTGTAATGAATGTGCTAATAACTGAATAGTACAGAAACCCAATAGCTTCAAAACTTTCAGAAAAATAAGATTTCCTGAGTCCACAGAATTTTTCTGTATATGTTTCTCTAATTTCTCATTCAACAACTAATGTTTTAACAATAACATACACACGTTTTCTGGTTTTTGTTTATGGGGACCTTTGCATCTTAATTATGGAAATGAAGTATATACATATGGGTATACTTAGGTAAAAGATAAGTTTAACCTTATGATGGTCTAGGCCTAAGAGAGGGGTAAAATCAGTATTATTGGGAATGTGGCTCTTGTCCCTTCAAGTATCTGGAGGGGACCCTAGCCAACAGATGAATAGAGAAGAAACATTTATTCTTAGGCTATCATGCAACCTTTTTTCCTTAATAAGGTGCTTACAACATTTTTTATAACTGACTTCTTCACACACACCATCTGAGAATACAGCTGAACAGCTGTTAAATGGAGCAAACAAGAAAACCTTAGCTGCATTAATGAGAATGTTTTATTTTAAAAAAGGGTTGCAGAATTACTCTTGTACTTACTTTCCAAAACCGACTCTACTTACTGTTCACTGTGTATTAAGGAAAATTATTTGTCTACAATTAAAGTAAGAAGGCTTTTCTCTTTGTTCATTCTTCAAATATCTGTTTGTTCTTCAGAGAGAACCACAGCCTTAAAAGCTCAGAATCCATAAAATATTTCTGTGTAGGCTTCTTTGAGTAGAACTGTTCAGTCAATATAATAAGGCAACTGAGAAATATTTAACTAAAACTACCAAAATATTCAGCCATATATTTAAAAATTCTATTAATTCTGACTATTAATTCAACCCATTAAACTTCTAGTGCTTTAAATTAATTTACCCAAAGCTATAATACATTAAGCAAATGTCTAATGGTATTTGCATCTATGCCAATTCAACAGTGCATGTTTGGTTTTCTTCTCAATCTGTCTCTTCTTCTCTTTGCCGTTAACTATGTGACCTTGGGCAGGTTACTTAATCTCTTTGTTCCTCAGCTTCTTTAGCTTTGCAGTGGGAAAAATAACAATACAATTGCTGTGAGTACTTTACTCTATTTCAGGACTTAACATTGATCAAACTTTCAACTTCAATCTCTAAATTACTTACAATGGGTCAGATTGTCTCTACACAGACCTTGGAAGCCAATGGCCAAAAAAGACAAAGACAGAAAGAGAGCGAGCTGCATGTTCACATTTCCTCTGGAAACTCCTAAAAGAATCTTACTACTCTGAGATCTCTTAATGTCCCACTCACGCTCAGAGCCTTCAGTGGCTCCCTATTTCCTGTAAGTACAAACTTACAGCCTGATATTTAAGGATTTTATTGTTCTCCACTTACATTTCAGCCCTACTTACCATCACTTCCCTGTGCTTCATCCCAATGGACTACTTACCATATTCTGAATTTTTCCAACTTTACACAGACTTTCTGGAATGTTCTTCTTGAGCCTCTTTGACTGTTAAAATCATACTCACATTTCAAAATGTATCCTAGACTCTCCTCATAGAGGCAGAAAGATTTTTTTCCAGCACTTACACACATCCACATTCATTTCCCATCCTCCTTCCCCTGGCAAACACAAATGAATGGGTTAGGACCAGTTTTGTGCCTCTATCATGGTGGCTATTTGTGCCTATAACTTGTGGCAAACTGTGACTATATCTTTGCCAATATAGTCATTTATATTCTTGTCTTCTCTATTCAGTTGAAAATTTTTTGAATCAGAAATGATGCTTACTCTGTTTCCTTGGAAATGCCTACCAGAATGCCTTGTTATAAGTAAGGCCATAATACATATTAGGCAATTAGAATGAAGTAAGCAGGGCTTCCCTGGTGGCGCAGTGGTTGGGAGTCTGCCTGCCGATGCAGGGGACGCGGGTTCGTGCCCCGGTCTGGGAAGATCCCACATGCCGCGGAGCGGCTGGGCCCGTGAGCCATGGCTGCTGAGCCTGCGTGTCCGGGGCCTGTGCTCCTCAACGGGAGAGGCCACAACAGTGAGAGGCCCGCGTACCGCCAAAAAAAAAAAAAAAAAAAAAAAATGAAGTGAGCAATTCTCCTCCTCCCTGGGCAATTCAGTGTAACACTGCACATCCACCCTTCCTCAGTAAGCTACCAACTTTGTAAACGGAAAACTCAGTCTGAATCCTGCCCCTCCCCCTCTGCTTGTGTAGGCAGCACCGAGAGCCTATCTGCGGTATAAACCGCCAGAAGGGGAGAAAGACTTCGATTACAGTTGTCGCTTTTTCTCTCTGTTGACCTCCACAGGATTTGTTTCTTTTTTGAGGCATTCTCCCAGTAGTCACATACCCAGCTAATGTTTACACTTATAATTATTCATGTCATTAGCAAATTTATTTCACCTCTCATTAGAATACAATAAATGTTATACTAAAATAGAACAAGACCAATAATACATCACATACAATCTACTCAATCTGATAATGAGCAGAGGGGATGTAACTTCAAAGGGAAAAAGACAACTGAAGTTGAGACAGTTCTGCCAGGTTATCATGTTGCCTTTAGTAATTTGTTTGAAGAGAATGAGTGCTGGCTCTGCTGTTGATGCTATAGAAAATGAAATGAGAACTAATCCGGGGAGGATGTCACAGTGCTGGAGAAAGAAGAAACCAGGAGGTAATTGACATTTTTTTCAAAGGGGCCTCAGATTAACTATGCCCACAGGGAGTTTGTGGAATTGTAACTGGGACTTAACAGTAACAGTGACATTTCTTTGAAAAGAAGATTTCATCATCCTTGCTATCTGGAATTCAGGAGCTGTATGCTTCTGGACTCTTAAAAACTATGGCCCTTCAAGGGAGAAATAACTCTATTATTTTTTGACATACTCATTAAGTCTTTCAGCAATGTAAAAAGGTGACTTTATTTATTCATCCATTCTAGATACATTTAAAGAGAATCTACTGTATGCCTGGCTCTCTTCTAGGGGCTGGGGGACACAACAATAAATAAGATAGATAAAATAGATAAAACTCCTTGCTTGCATGAACTTTCTTCCTAATGATAGGAAACATAAATACAAACACAAATAAACAATACAAATGAAGTATGCAATACGTTAGATAATGATGAATACTGTGCCGGAATAAAAAAGTAAGGATAGATTCCAGAGAGAGTATGACAGTTAAGCAGATACCTGAAGAAGGGTTCAGAAGAAACATCATTTTATAACTGGGAGAAAAGAACTTCATGCAGAAGCAGTGTAGAGGATGTGAGGAGTGAGTGTGATTGGTTTTTAAAAGGAAAAACAGAAGCCATTCTGACTGGAAAAGGATGAGTAGCGAGCAAGGGTAGTAGAGATGAAGTCTGATCATGGAAGGTCTTGTAGGTCATTGCTGGGACACTGGCCTTCGTCTGACTGGTACGGGAAGTAAAGAAAAATTTGAGTAGACGAGTGACACAATAGGATTTATATTTTAACAGAATCACCATCTGTTTTGTTGAAAATAGACAGCAGGAGGGCAAGGGAAGAAACAACAAGACTAATTAGAAGGTTATTGCAGCGATCCAGGCAAGAGAGGCGGAGGCTTGCAACAGCTTTGTAGTAATGGAAGGGGTGAGAAGTGGTTGGAATCAGGATTTGTTGACGGATCTGACAGGCAGATATAAAAAAGAATTCAAGGGTGGTTTCAAATTTTTAGTTTGACAATTAGTAGTGTTGGTAAACAGAGTTTCTGTTTACTGGGACAAGGAACACAGGCAGACATGAGAGTAAAATAGGTTTGAGGGAAAGAATTGCCTAAGTTAGGAATGTTTTGGGTTTGTACAGGAGATTGCAGATAGTTCAGCTTCCAGAAAGCATGGTGAGTGTGAAAGGAAACAATGGTAAGTACGGTTGGACAGGTAGCCTGGGACTATATTGCGTGCAGGCAGTGGGGCCATGTTGGTACTAGGCAAGGTTCTTGGGAGTCCTGCACAGTTTCCTAAAAGCAGGGCTGATTTTCTTCAATATGAGAGTTCCACAGGTGGCTTATCTCTTCAAACCTCCAAGGTCACACTTCAAACTCCAGCTGGATTGTCATGTCCCCTGTTAAAAGACCTCTGGGGTTGCATTACTGTCTGCATTGCAATAGCCTTTGGGCTATTCTTCCATGAAGCTTGGAGGTGGAAAGGAGGGTGGCTTCCCAGCTTTCTCTTCACTCTTTTTGCTCAGAGCGAAATTTCAGTGTTGATCGCTGCAGTGAGACAGCTAAGCGGCAAAACCAAAACGGAACAAAGCCCAAATAAAGTCAAAAACAGCTTACAAAGAGCTCTTCTAGGAATACTCTCTGCTCTTTAGTTTTGACTTCCTTCTGAGATAACTGGAAGTGAACTGCTGAGACAGTTCACTTTGTTTACTGTCCCCCAGTCTCCACATTGACTTGAGATGTTTGGCTGTAACTCCTTGATGTACTGCCATTTTTATTAATATTGAAAATACCAATAATCCAACTTAGTAAACTGTTTTCCCAAGTATCAGGAGTGTGTGACAAGACCTTGAAGCCAGTGCCACATACCACCTGGCTAACTGGAGAAGTCAGGTTTCAGGGTCAGAAGCCCCTCCCAGAGTTAAACCAGCTGCTTAGATAACGCGGATAGGATTTGGATACAACCTCTTTATTGTTTTAGGCCATAGCGCTGTCCAGACTCATGGAGTGTTCCTTTAAATACACTGGCAGCTAGCTGAAGTTTAACCACAAGTGAGTGGAAATTTGTGAGTTTTAAAAACTCATCCAGGCCGGTGGAATAGTGCAAGGCTTGCTGCTTTCAAAAGCCATTGAATGTACCAAAACTTAAAGAGAAGGCAATGAAAGGTAACAGTCTTAGAACTGAAGCACCACTATTGTTGGGGGAAAATATTGTTTACTTTTACTTTTCATTCTGAGTCTATCTCTGCTACTGACTTAACGTGTGACCTTAGTCCAGGCAATTCACCTCACTCTGCCTCATCATCTTTTGAGCTAGAATAATAGCATCAATTTTCCTTTCAAGGCATGTTAGGATGAATGGATGCTTATTATAAAGAACACTTAGTTTCTGAAGCACTGCTTACATGAATATGTTCATGAATATCTTTGAAGAAACATTCTGAATTATAAGCATTTGCATTTGGCCTTGGAGGAACCTCTTAGGTTGCCTGTAGTTCAGTAGCTGAATCTGACTTAACCACATCACCTAGGCTTTTTTTGTTTGTTCGTTCACTTTCGTTGTTAAAGCTGTGGCAAATAATCATGTGGTGAATGACCATGCTCGCTGAAAGAAAGCGTACAGGACCAAATCCTAAGAGAGGATCTAGGTTTCACTCAGTTGCAAACCATTCCTTTTCAAACCCCTAGTAATGGAGAGATCCAATGTGTTCTCCCCATTTTTCTCAGTAGAGAAGTCTGCATTTCCTCCCATTATCATCCTATGCCTTTCCTGAAATAATAACAGCTATATGAAATAGCAATAACTATGGTTTAATGAGCACTTACTAGGCACCAGTGATGTGATGTATTAAATTTATATATATATATATATATATATATATATATATTTTACCATTGTAGAGCTGAGGAAATTGAGGAACAAAGAGATTTTGCCTCAATTACTCAACCTCAAAGAGATTGAGTAATCTGCTCAAGGTCACAGACCTAGTAAATGGCAGAGATTAAAAAAAAGTATAGAGAGAGGGAGGAGAGAGGATACAAAATTGTTTAGCGCACAGATGTTTAATGAATGCTTGCCCCTTTCTCTCTCTCCTACCCTCATCCCTGTCCACACACGTGTGAATTAATTTAGTAGTTACTACTTATTAATTCATCCATCTATTCATCTATTTATTTTTGGCCAGCATCTTCTGAGGTCAACCATATGACCAGAATTGTGCTCAGCCCATTAGACTTTATTTCATTGACTCTTCATCACAGTTCTTTAAGAAGAATCCTATATCTGTCTCCATTTTATGGATGGAGAAATAGGCTTGGTGATGTTAAGTACATCTTTCAAGGTCATAAAGCTAGAAAGTTGTGGCATCTCACTGTTATCATTTTATATTTGTGGAGGACAATTAGTACTCTTATTTCATTCCCAGAGTACTGTCAAATTTGTTATAATGGACTAAAATCACACAGGTTGCAAATTCCACGTGGGACAGAGTCATGTCATGCACACCTGTAACATTTCACGTGTGCCTAGGGTAGATGCCCAGAAAATTCTTACTAATTGAGTGTGCAGAGTAAATATCATCTTTATCACGTAATTGAGGACATCAACTTTATAAAATGTTTAAATAATTTCCTTAACATCTAGAAGGTTAATATAATGTACCATTCAAACCATGACATTTCTAAAAGTGAAAAGTTGTTCCTATTCGTGTAGGGACACTACCCCAACCTGAGACTGTGTGGGTTAACCCAGCTGTACTGTTAACCTATTAACATTACACAACTAATTGGTTGTGTGATGTTAACTGAAGAGTTTTCAGAGCCTAAACATTTTATACAGGAAGAGATAGTGGAAAATGTTATTTCAACACCTTACCGTTCCTTTCTCAGTAGTACACCATCTTTTACTCTTTCTCCTGGCAGAATCAGGAATGGAGAGTGTTAAGCTCTTCTTAGAAACTCCTCAAATCTTTGTGACTTAACATTTAGTAACAACTGATGCAGATATACCAGCCAAATAATTTCCACAGGTTTCAATTAAAGAGTGAATGGAAACCTGCAGCCTATCCAAAGTATCTAAAACGTCAAGCGTTCGAAAAATGGATCTTGCCTTTATAGAAACCATTTCAATTTCTAAGCCTTCACTTTTCTATTCTGTACACACACCCTACACACCATATATATCGGTAGGGAATAAAAATCTGAGTGTGCAAATTAAGTGGCTACAAATTAAGTAAAGATGGAATCACTTGTAAACTTAATACTCAGTTCTTCTTTAAAATATAGACGCATTGAAAAAGAGGCAAAACAAGGGTCACCCAGCACACACGGGGTCCGTTTTCACTTCGAAGAAATAAGAAAGCAAGAGATGGTGCAAAAATTTCCCTGAGCATCTGTTATGCCAAAATGATTTTATAGCTTGTAGAAAACTAATCTAATCGGGGCTTAACAGCAACTAATGACTGGTAAGGGCTCCATTCGATAACAAATGTTCCTGGTATTCTTGCTTTAGAAACGACTGCAGGCATTAGCTTATTAAGGAATTAGGCCCTGACTAGGTAAGCACTAAAAGCTCAATCACTGTATGATGAAGCAGTTATTTTCATGTAGCTGCAGGAAAATCCAGTAAATCTAAAAAATTCGGGAGGCGGTGCGTGGAGGCCAGCACACTGAACGTCTAGTGAATTTAAGCTACATAATTTGAGATGAATGGTATCCAACGGAAACCTGAAAAGACTGTAACACTCAGAACGAGGCATCTAGCTGACCTGAGCAAGAAGTACCCCTCTTTGTACTTTGTGTGCGACAGCTGAGTTGCATTTAGGTAAAGATTTATAACGTCCTTCTGTGAGCGCTCAACCAGATTTTGGGCACAGGACGCTTCTTAGAGGTGTCGTACCACTGAACCTCCAAACACACACAACCCTCCACACGTGTGCTCACACACACATGCACATATACACATGTACACATACGTGCACCTTGCATGTCTTGTTAACGTTTCTCCATTAACAGATCTTGGCAGTAATTTCAGAGACAGGAAAATATTTGAATGTGGGAACTTTATTTATGGTCGATTGTAATGTTATCCATGCTTTCCTGTCTTGATACAGTATATAGGTTAGCAATGGGGGAGGCTGATGAGGCTTAATGGTTGTGTAATAGATGCAAAGTTTCCACCTTTCAGATTCTGCTCCTACAAAACAGTGGCATTTTCTTCATGAACTCTGTGAGAAAATGAGCTAAAAATAAGATACCCCTTTTGAAGAACTGGTCAGTGAATGTGATCCGAAAGCATTTGATATCGCACGACTCCACAGGACATGGCCCAGTTCAAATGCTTAACACCTGAGGTGAGACTTGCCTTCTGCATTCAGAAACTGGCCCAGGTGTTTTCATTCTAAGTCTTCAGAAAAACCCTTTCCAAAAAATCTCATTTGAAAGGAATATTACTACCTACACCATGAAAATACGAAAGTTCCTTTATCCGACAGCTGCATGGGAGACTTACCTCATCCATGACCTTTTTTTCTCAAGCTCAGACTGAAATAGATAACAGCCACTAGACTGTAGGATGAAACAATGAGCTTTCGTGGTTCATGGTTGGCATTTCGAAATGCTCCATCCCTTAATCCCCAAGCCAACCCCCTCCCCAACAAAAATAACACCACCAACAAAAACTCCACCTGTTACGTAAACAACTTGCTTTGTTTCACCAGAAGATGGTCAAATCCATTGATTTTCATTCACTTGAATGTCCAGCATATGCAGGACTGAATCAACAACAGGCAGACTAAGCCAGTGATTAAGGTATAAACAGTTCAGAGATACCAGAAAAACAACAAGAAATATTTTTGAAAATACTAATATTTAGATTTCAAAAGAAATTATCACAGGAAATTTCAAACGTGTTTTTGATTTTTCTTATATTTATTTTACCGCTTAGTATTTTTTTTTAAAGTATCAGAGACTTTGTTCCATAAATTTCTCAGGGTTTAGGGGCTCTTAATTTCTTAATATGATCCTCTTAAACATCACAGTGAACTCTGTAGGTCCTTCTTTGCAATTACACACAAATATCGAATCTAACACAACTGTCTACTCTAAGCTCTGTATCCTCTGCTTCAATCCATTGCCTCATGAGTCTCTGCCTTGCTACTCCGTTATCGCCTCCATCCTTGACTGACCCCATAGACCTACCATACTTCCTTCATAGGCTTTATCACACTACATATGCTTAAGTCAATGTGATTCTTCTCTGCAAGGTTCCCCCTTAACATCATATTTAAAAATTCCAAAAGTTATTCCCTATTTAAAAAAATCTGATTGATCAGATAAAGCACAACTTCGCTGTATCCAGTTTGGCCATGAGATGGTCAGAGCTATTTGAAACCCATCCTGATTATGAATAACTAAATAAAGTACACAGTATAAGTGATAGGTATTATAATATGTACATCAACAGTGTGGTATGGGAGCCCAGAGAAGGAAGCATCTATCAGTGATGACTCTTGATGTAAGAACAGAAATTGACTCTGGCTTGAGTTAGGGGGAAAAGTATTGGAAAGAGAGTAAGAGAAGGTGAAAGGGCTGGGAAACTGGGCTTGAAAACTGGGCAGGAATCAAGCAAGCAAAGACCATGCTGTGGAACAAAGTCCAGTCTGCTGGCCATTGCACTCCTTATGGTCAATCTGTGAACTTAGTTTTTTGCATCATTCACTCAAAGTTCAAACTGCTGGGGACTGGATCAATTTTAGATCACATACTTGTCCTTGGGCTGTAGGGGGTGGAGACAAGAAGAATTTGGCTTGCTAACTTCAAGTTTTAAAAGGAGCCGCCAACAGTGAGAAGTGGACATTGGGAGTCCCTCTCGCTAAAATACTGTGCACAATGCTGAATTCCCCAAAGGGAGAGCAAGCTGGTAACAGAAAGGGTGGTGGGTTGGACGGTGATCAGCTAAAAAATTAACAAATGTCTGCTTACAGAATGTAAGTCAGGCTTCTTTGTTAAAGAAGTGTGTTCCTGAAGAAGTATCATTTAAACTGAAAGACAAGTCAGAGTTTGCAAACTGAAGGAAATGAAGAATTAAAAAAAATTGAAGTATAGTTGATTTACAACGTTGTATTAGTTTCTGGTGTACAGCAAAGTCATTCAGTTTTTTAAAAGAAAACCATGTATATACATACATACATACATGTACATGTATACGTGTGTGTGTGCATATATATATACATACTTTTCATATTCTTTTCCATTATGGTTTATTACAAGATATTGAATATAGTTCCCTGTGCTATAGAGTTATTGTTTATTTTATATATAGTAGCTTATATCTGCTAATCCCAAACTCCTAATTTATCCCTCCCCATGCCTTTCTCTTTTGGTAACCAGAAGTTTGTTTTCTATGTCTGTGAGTCTGTTTCTATTTTGTAAATAAGTTCATTTGTGTTATATTTTAGATTCCACATAGAAGTGATATCATATGGTATTTGTCTTTCTCTGACTTTCTTCATTTAGTATGATAATGTCTAGGTCCATCCATGTTGCTGCAAATGGCATTATTGGAAATGAAGTATATTTTAAGTGGAAAACATACTATATGTGCAGAGACATAGAAAGCCCAGCACTTTCAATAATAGGAATATATTTGCTGTGACAAGATTTTCTCCTGTATTTTAGCTTATGGAACGGTTGAAGGAGATGAAATTGGAGAAGTAAGTTAAATCGCAGAGATAGAATTTTAAATGTATTATTTTGGCAATGTGAAGTCCACAAAGGATTCAAACAAGGGCTTGCCAAGATCAGATCTGTGCTATAGAAAGATTACTTGGGCCTCAGTGAAGAGGATGAATTTTGGTGATTCTCTCAGATTTAATCTTGTTTCTTTAGCCTGTGGGACAGATGTTAAAAATGACAACTTCATGTCCTTTTTACAGTTTATATTAACCCTCTGAATTCTTTGTTTCACTTACAAACTCACCTTTCTGATGTGTACCCCTTTTGATATTAACATTCAAAAGACCTTCCTTAGTATCAAATGTCTTGTCTTGAGTGTTCCATTTGTTTTCTATTGCTGCTGTATACAGCATCTCACACTTAGTGGTTTAAAACAATACAGATTTATTATCTCATCATTCTGTAGGTTAGAGATCTGGCAGGAATCTTACTGCACTAAAATCAAAGTGTAGGCTGAAGATCTTACTGCGTTTCTTCCTGAGATTCTAGGGGAAAACCAATTGCTCCCTTGCCTTTTCTAGCACATAGAGACTGCCTACATCCTGTAGCTCATGGGCCACTTCTCCATCTTCAAAGCCAGCAATGTCTGGTTGAGTTCTCACATTGCATCACTCTGACTCCGCTTCTGTCATTGCGTTTCTTCCTCTGACTCTTTTGCACTCTTAAGGACCCTTTTGATTACACTGGGTCTATCCGATAATCTTTCTGTTTTTGGCATCAGCTAACATGCAGCTTTGATACCATCTGCAACCTTAATTCCCTCTTGCCATGTAAAATAACATATTCAGAGGTTCTGGGGCTTAGGATGTGGGTATTCTCTGTCAGGCCACAATTAACATTTGCTGAATAGCCTTGCAACCAAAGTCTCAGAGTTGCCATGATACGATCATAGAACTCTGACTCTGCTTTCCCCGTGGTGAAGCATTCAGGTTGTGTTATGTCCACGATGCTGGATGTAAATTCCTCTACTCCCAGGTCTGTTTCTCTCCTTCTATATCACAGTTGTTCACAATCCTCACTGCCTAGCTCTCTTGAGGAGGTGCAGAATACGGACAGAAAGTCCTTCATAATTACAGATGATCCACTGATTGCTTACAAAAGGGCTTCTTTTATAAGAGTATTCTCATTCAGTTCTGACACCAAAGCTTTGAACTAGCTTTTAATCTCCCTCCTCTTTTGCCATTTTTCAGATGAGACAACAAACGTTCAGAGAAACTAAGGGTGGAGCTCATAAAGTTGGCACTAGAACTCAAGCCCAGGCCTCCTGCCTTCACACTGGCGTTATCTGCCACATTCCCCACCATAACAGCTTCTCTGTGGGATGTGCCGCTGGGCTCACATATTAACATCGCTTCCACACAGAATTCCTACGATTCATGAAGGGGACTCGATATTTCCTATCCATGACCACCGAACCCCATCTGAGCTTCTCCCGCCATTGGTAATTCTCTCTACTGCCAGAGCGCGCCCACTGGCATTGTTCCCCACTCCCCCCCATATCAGCTTCTGCAGTTGAGCAGGCTTGTTCTGGCTCCAGCTGTGGTCTTTTCTGCTCCAGATGGGAGGGAGGAAGAGACAGATGAAGGGAGGGGAAGCGGCCCCTCTCAGAGATGCGGAAAGCTTTAGTGCCCTTCTCTCACGGATACCTGCAGTTTTGCTTTTGTTAGAAATCACCACCAGCCCGGCAATATTAACCCGCAAACTACAGTCACAATCAGATCACACTCTTATTTCCTGGGATTCTGAGAGGCTTCAGAAAGTTATAAATATAACACTTTACAGACTGAACTGGACGCCCAGGGAGAAACCCCCGGCGATTAGCAATAGGACCTTGTGCTGATTAGATACAAATCTTTCAGAGAGTTCAGAGCATGTGCTCTCAGGGGTTTACTGTGTATCCCCTACCCATCCTGAAATTGCTCTGATAGCACAGAAGACATTAGACACAACTAAGTCCTTCTTAATGATCCCACTTGAAAATGATACTTGTCAAGTATTTTAAAGGTTTCAGATTCCTTTAACTTACATGATTTTACTCAATTCTCTCAGCATTCTGTGAAGTAGGTAAGGCAATTGCAAGTATCCCTTTTCATAGATGAAGATGTCAAGGCCCATCTTTACAGAGCTAGTGTGTGGCGGAATCAAGATTAGAATTCAGGATCCAGGTTCCGATTCAACTCTTATTTCCCTAGGCCATACTGTTCTCATCACTAGCTGCTCCCTTTCTCTCTTTTACTGCCTTTTCCACCTCATTGGAAGGTGGCTTGAGGGAACTAAAGTGACAACAGATGCCAAATCAGAGAGCTGTCTTTTAAAATATAGTTTTCAATGACAACATAGTTACCTAAAGTATATTTGCATTAGCCTGGGGCACTGTTCTCAATAAAAATTTTTCCCTTTCCAATTACTGGTATAATCAAATAAATATGTATTGCTGGCCAACTCTGTCACAGCCCTGTGCTCAGTGCTAGAAGAGACGACAAAAGAGAAAGGGTCAGAGGTAAGGTTACTGTTGTCATGGAACTTATTCCACTCATTCCACTCTTTGTGCACTTAGACTCATTCCAATCCATGGAATGTTAAAGAACCATTAATTTTTTAAGGAAACTCATGCTGAGGATAAGTGCACAAAGAGTGGGAATGAGTAGCAATAGAGTTTGAACTGAGCGTGAAGAAATTAAGTAAGGGGAACGGGGAATACAGGCTTTGTTTTAGTTTGTTTTGTTATTTGTGTTAAGCTGGGGGACACCCTTAATAAAGATCTAGGAGAGGGAAAAGGTCTGCTAACAGCCATCACGAGGTTCTGGCAGCTTTCTGATTTTCGAGAAGCCTCATCCTTAGATCCATCTTTTTGCCTTTGGAAAGATGATGAGGCCTCAACCTACATCCTTGCAAAACTTTGCCACTGAACTCTTGCCAGCAGTCAGAGTCTGAAACCCTTCAGTTTCAAATGTGAGTCCAAATGACCACAACCATCTACCAGTGTTTTCTAGGATGCTCACCACACCCCTGTCCTCATACACACACGTTCTTGAAGGGAAGAAGGCTGTTTTTATATAACACAATGGCCCAGTACTTTCCCAGAGAACAGAAACATGTATTTTATTTATTTTTTAAAAATTTATTTATTTTTGGCTGTGTTGGACCTTCATTGCTGTGCGTGGGCTTTCTCTAGTTGTGGTGAGCAGAGGCTACTCTTCGTTGCGGTGCATGGGCTTCTCATTGCGGTGGCTTCTCTTGTTGCGGAGCACAGGCTCTAGGTGCGCGGGCTTCAGTAGTTGTGGCTCGTGGGCTCTAGAGCGCAGGCCCAGTAGTTGTGGCGCACAGGCTTAGTTGCTCCACGGCATGTGGGATCTTCCGGGACCAGGGCTCGAACCCGTGTCCCCTGCATTACGGATTCTTAACCACTGTGTCACCAGGGCAGTCCCGTGTATTTCACATATAAAAATTCCCAGTGCACTCAAGCTATGGTAGAGACTTATAATATGTGTCTACAGCTACTTTTCTTCTTCCAGACACGTGGGAAGATTCTCCCTTCCTGAAATTGGATAGTGTTGTTCTGGCCAATGGCTTAGGCAGAAGTAACATGAGCGACATATGTCACTTTTAGATCAGAGCATTTAATTCTGACATAAGATCCTCACAACTGGCAAAATCCATCTGAACTCCCAGGATGAGGCGGCCATGGAGCTGAACTCCCTACTTAGGTGTGATTGACAGATACTGTGAATGAGAAATTAACCTTTGTTGCTTATATCACTAAAAATGCTGGTGTTGATGTATTCTGCAGCATAACCTAGCCAATTCTGAATGCCTTAAATTTTTTTGAAAGAATAGGTGGAATAAATTCAGTCTACTTCAACCCAGTGTCTGATTCTCAGCAGTTCCTCTTTATTTTCCTGAAGGTCCTTGACGTCTACGTTCAGCCTACTCATGACGGGTTTGTATCGTTTCCGGGCCCCTCTCCCGCTTGGTAGCCATTTTTCTGAAATGTTTCTTGAGAATTATCTTGTCAAAGAATTTGGACCAAGCCCCGGGAAGCCCAGTGGTAAAGCAGAGGATCTAGATACACAGGCCTCTCTGTGTGTTGCCCATCGATGGTACACTGTTCCATGTGTCTGTATCAGAGGGTCTGATCTCTCCTTCTGCCTGCTTTTAGGAAGTCCTAGGTACCCTCTACCCCAAAATATAAAACCTTGCTTGGTTAGAATACTGCTAGGAGGAAGTCGGCCAAGATACAAATCCATCTTGTCTAAATGGGCCAACAATATGTAGGCTGAAGAATGGTAAACTTTAAACTTTTAATGTTTTTTCTTCCTACTTCTTCAAGGTGTACTTCCTTTCCCTCTCCCTAAAGTTCGAGCTGCTCTTGCTTGTTAGACACCATCTTCATTATTAGAGTATACTTTGTTGCCGTAGCAAATTTGTTTTTACTCTCACATTTTTTTTTTTTTTTTTTTTTTTTGCGGTACGCGGGCCTCTCACTGTTGTGGCCTCTCCCTTTGCGGAGCACAGGCTCTGGACGCGCAGGCCCAGCGGCCATGGCTCACGGGCCTAGCCGCTCCGCGGCATGTGGGATCTTCCCGGACCAGGGCACGAACCCATGTCCCCTGCATCGGCAGGCAGACTCTCAACCACTGCGCCACCAGGGAAGCCCTACTCTCACATTTTATTGCACTTACAGCTGCTACAGGCAAAAGAGAAGGAGGAAGGCGGATCATGATTTTATTTTCTCTCAAGTGGCCAGGCTTCCTCCTCATCTGAGAAACTTTTAACTCCCCCCAAAAGGGTGCAGTCTTACAGCCAGGAATAGCAAAGGTGGTGCATTGCAGGGGAAGACAGGCTGTGGTTCTCCAGCCTGGGACCAGAACAGGGCACGGTGCTTTCCTGTGGATTACATCGTTGTTCTATTCACTCTTTCCTTTCAGGCTTCAGCATTTGTACTAGAAACAAAAAAGTAAGTAGGCCCTCTATCAGTGATGAAGATCAAAGAGGAAGCAGAAGTCGGAACGTTTTACCGAAATGCCTTTCTAAGGTCCCTTAATACAGGGTCTCAAGGTGACCCTGAACCCCCAAATTATACTAATGATGGTAGTAATATCTTACACGTGCATAGTACCTTTGATCTTTCAGTGCATTTTTACATGTACTGCCTAATTTTTCTTTTTCTGTTGTTAAACAGTAGCCCTTAATGAAGACTTCTCCATGAACTGTATTTTATACTGATGTCTTAATTCATCCATTTTGTCACTTTTTCAACAAATACTTTCATATCTCCTACTGAGTTACTATTTGTACTGAAGAGACGGCATCTTAAACTATCTAATCCTGCCACTACTTTACTTTATGTGCATAAATCTTATCCCAGCAGACACGACTTGCTATTTGAGAATGCGTTCTTAGACAGCTTCTGTGGCTCCCATGGGGACCACTCCAGTGTGAGGCACTCCGTAAACTTCACAGGCTGATGGAGACTCAGGGTTTCGTCCAGTACTAGGACTATGGATTTGACACCTAGAACTTTAATTCTCTGTCTGTCACAGGCCAATGACTTTTGCTATTTGTATATTAAAAAGTGCAATTAAGGTTTCCGTTCTTGGCATGATATTAAACATCATCAAACTTTATAAATACTTCTTAAATATTTTTGCAGGAGGAAAAATCTGTGACTTTCAACTGTAATTTTTAAATGTTCAATATGTATAGACAAGCTGCTGTATTTTATATAAATGAATGTATTCATAGAACAAACTTTAAATTTCAGAAAACAACACAGATTGTAGGAGTTTAAATTCCTGTTCATATTCCAGTAGCAATGAGTAATGTGTCCATTTTAGGAACGGTGGCAAACGACTGAGGAGGAGTGCGTTTCTACACTTGCTGGAGATTGCTATTTTGTGGAGAAGCATTTGTGGTCTGGTGACTCAAGACAGGGAGGTAGGTAGCTACCCATTCTGTATTCTAAATTCGGCTTCCACTGCTCCATCTGTGCTGGGCTCATGCTGACGCCTTGTCTAGGTAACACTACCCTCTACTGGGTGGAACCAGAACTCCTCAATCCTTTGATCCGGGGCAACGTGTTGTAGATTCTAAACTCTAAGACAGACGTTAGGGCTGGTTTTCACAGATGAGGAAACTGACATCCAGAAGGCGTCATGGTCAAGGCTGTGACTCTTGACAGTTTATATCAGAGACCAGTCGAAGAACTGTGCTTTCTTGACTCTTGGATGGCTAATTTTCCCCAAAATTTCAGAGCAGGATGGAGGCTCTGAATAGCACACACAACAAAAAATATAAATGTATCACTTGCAGCTCTAGGAGTATCTGTTAAGTAGCCAAACGTCTATCGCTGCATGAAGTGCCTGTGCTATTTAAATCTAGTTAAGGTGAAAAACTCAAGATTTATCATAGACCTTTGCGTTATTTGTAAAGCCACTCGAATACACTTTTTTTTCTTTTCTTTTTTAAATGTTTCACCGTTTGCTGCTTCAGTAAGAATGTGTCTTCAGCTGGAACTTTGTCCTAAGGGCCTATGGAACGTTGTTAATGGGCACATTTTCAGAGCAGTGTTTCTCCAATCGGAGGACCTTAATTGGTGTCCTTACTACTTCTACATTTTCACGCAGCATTATGTGTTCAGCTCGACCTGCATAAAATGGACCAGATGAATAGACGGAGGAGGCAGCCGTGCATGTGGGAAAGAAGGGATTTGACAGGCCAAAATATCATGTGATGTAAATTATAGTAACACCTCACCTCTTAATAATGCAAATGTCGATCAATCTCACCTCTTTAGCACACAACTAAGAACCTAGAAGTAGGCAATAAAGACAGCAGAAACTGGTGTTGCCTAGACCTTAATCCCGTTAAGAGTGGCCCCCGCGCCCTCACTTAGTGTCTATATTCTCTTTTTAAAAATTAATTAATTAATTAGGCTGCGTTGGGTCTTCGTTGCTGTGCGTGGGCTTTCTCTAGTCGTGGTGAGCAGGGCCTACTCTTTGTTAGGGTGTGCAGGCTTCTCATGCAGCGCCTTCTCTTGTTGCAGAGCATGGGCTCTAGGCACACGGGCTTCAGTAGTTGTGGCATGCAGGCTCAGTAGTTGTGGCACATGGGCTTAGCTGCTCTGTGGCATGTGGGATCTTCCCGGACCAGGGCTTGAACCCATGTCCCCTGCATTGGCAGGCGGAATCTTAGAATCTTAACCACTGCACCACCAGGGAAGTCCTATATTCTCTTATGTCACGTAAATCCTTTAAAATAGGTCCAAAGTACATGAAGACAGCAAATTATGGGGTAGGGGCAGGAGTGGTAGTGGAACGAGCTGTTACAGGCACGTATACACATAGGAATACAAAGTAATAGCTGGTGGCATGACAGAAAGCAGGAGACAAAAGGAAAAGATTCAACTAAAGTATTGTGATCTCAAGATCACTAACAACCCTTTGCAAAGGGACCAAAATTCACACTCACCTCAGGAAAGTCCAAGAGTTAATTTTATAATAGTGACCTAGAATGGTAAAAAAGAAAAAAAAAAAGGTTAAATAGTGTTCTATTTAATCCCATTTAGAGTAAAAAAAAAACCAGTTTCACAGTCACCATTTTAGATTTCTATTCAAAAATAGTTAGAATGAATAGGAACTTCATTAATTTGTCAAAAGCTGTACAGAAAATTCAACTATCTAGAAGAAGCCGTAAGATTAAGAGAACTTGATGAATTTTATTGGCTCTTTGGAATTCCTGTATTAAAATATAAAGTTGCTTTATTCAAGTCATTGAACAAAAGTATATCGAATGCCTCGTCTACTCTGTGCCAGGCAATGTTCTAATCACGAAAGACGGTACATGTATCCAAACAGACTTAAATTCTGGTCCTCACTGAGGACAAATGGAGGAACGCATTCAATAAGCAAAATAAATACATAAATGTATAGAGAATGTGAGGTGTAAACAACTATTTGAGGAAATACAAACTAGAAAATGGGGACACCAAGCACCGGTGAGTCTGAGGAGAAGTTGCAAGTTTAAATAAGCAAGTGAGGAGAGGTTTCCCTGAGAAGTGGTTGGGGGGTGAGGAAGCAAGCCACGTACGTGTCCACGGGAAGACTCTGGTTCCCTTACACACTTACCCTGATTACCCGTAATGCCTCCATAATCTCAACTGTCAACTCCATGCTCTGACCACTCTCTCTCTAATTTTCAGATCTTTCCTTCTGCTCCCTGACTCCAGCAGTCCTTGGATCTGACATCGATCCTACCCCCATTTCACTGGCTCTCAGCCTTCTCAAGCCCTTACTTCCCTTTAAATCCCATGGTCAACCATTATTACCACTCCCTAGCACTTCCCTGAATTCTCTCGGCCCCTCTTGCTTCGCTGTACTCATTTAGTAAAACCTCAGCCGTGGGGAAATCCCAATTGTCTTCCACTCTGTGCCTATGACCTCTCAGTTTAAATTAAAGACTGCAGATCTCAACCAGGCTCTTAGTGCTGCCCAGAAATCATACTGCAGATTTCTAGTCCATTTCCTCCTCCACAATCCCAGATGTATATTCCACTCCCTTTCCTGTTTCATTTTAACTCCAGCTCTCAGTTTTATGACCTTGCTTCCTATTTCACAAAGAAAAAAGAACCCATTAAGAGACAACTTTCACAGGTTCCCACCACCATACCCACCCAGCTAGCAGCATGAGAGCTGCCTTCTGCCCTGTTAATGGTGGATGCAGTGTCTGTGCTGCTAAGGACACCTCCTTTGGGCACCCCATCTAATCCTATTTTGTCTGTCCAAGGACACTCCAGCAACCTTGTCCTGCATCATCATTTTTTCCTCTCTACTGAATCCTTCTCATTAGCTTGCTTACAAACAAGCCTGCTCTGGAGTCTGTGTCTCTTTCCAGCTACCAATTCATTTGTTTGCTTTATTACAGCAAAATTTCTCAAAAGAGTTGCCTATACTTAGTAGATCTGATTCCTCTTCCACCCATTCTTTTTTTGAAATAACTCCAGTCAGGTTTTCCAACTTTCTAGCCTCCCAAAACTACTTTCTCAAGCTCCCTAACAATCTCTAGTACTTTGCTATATCTAGTGATCACTTTTCATCAAGACTGACCCACCTGTACCATTTGATTTCGTTTTCATCATCTGTTAATGCTTCTTTTTATTGCCTGTCACCTATTAGGTCCTAAAGGGATTTTGATGGGAATGCACTGGAGTCTGGAACCCTCAATCTGTGGGGGCATTATAAATAAAAGGAAGATTTATATAGCACTTCACATTATCAAAACAAACAAGCTATAGAGCATCTATCTGAATATTTACAATAATCCCAGGAGAAAGGCATTTTTCAGATGAGAACTATTAATAAGGAAGACGTGACAAAGACAGGATTACATACATTTATATAGCTTCTCAGAGGCAGAAGCAAGCCTGTATTGGACAGTGGATACTGGATGGTGGGAGCTGAGTAGAGGTGGGTAGTTCTGCAGGCTGAAGAGGGAATCTTGCCAAAGAAAGGAAAGAACGTCAAAATAAATAAAGGATGGAAGAGGCTAATTTTGCCCTATTTGTCACTTTACGCCCGGACTATTTTAATGTATGAGCCATGCTACTAGAAAAGTTTAAAGTAATAAGGAAGAATCCTGAAGTTGGTTTTAGGAATAAAATTAAAAGCCACTGGGCTCTACCCTAAATTTCAATTGTTGTTCTCCTTGCATAAAGAGTATTGATTTAAAAAAAAAAAAGTGAGGACTGTTATGGGTTGAATGTTTGTGCTCCCTCCAAAGTCACATTTGAAATCCTAATCCCCCATGTGATCTCATTAGAAGGTGGCCCTGTGGGAGGTGATAAGGTCATAAGGGTAGAGACCTCCTATAGGGGATTAGTGTCCCCAGAGAGCATTCTCACCCTTTCCACTATGTGAGGATGCAAAGCGAAAACAGCTGTCTGTGACCCAGAAGAGGGCTCTTACTGGAACCCAACCATGCTGGCACTCTGATCTTGGACTTCAAGCCTTCAGAACTGAAAGAAACAAATTTCTGTTGTGTGTAAGCCACCCAGTCCATGGCACTTTGTTATAGCAGCCTGAAATGACCAAGACGAGGACATTACAATTTAGTGCCTTAGTCCAGACTATGATTAAATATATATATATATATATATATATGATAGAATGAATGGCTTAAACAACAGAAATTTATTTCTCATAGTTCTGGAGGCTGGGGATTCCAAGATATAAAGGCCCTGGCATATTCAGTGTCTCTTGAGAGCCTGCTTCCTGGTTCATAGACACCTGTCTTCTAACTGGCTGGGTCCTCATGTGGTCCAAGGGGAAGGGAACTCTCTGTGATCTCTTTTATAAGGGCACTAATCACATTCATGAGGGGTCCACCCTCATGACCTCACAAAGACCCCACCTCCAAATACCATCACATTGGGGATTAAGTTTCAACGTATGAATCTTGGGAGAACACAAACATTCAGTCTACAGCAGTGCCCAATATTTTTCACCCTGAATCTCTAATATTGCAAGAGAATCTGGAACTCTCTAGAATTCTTCTCAGAGACTGACCTGAGAAGGTTGCCACCACCAGTCTTTCTAGAGTTGGTCTTAGGACACAAGCAGATCTAGGCAATACGTAAGAGACTAAAAAAAAAAAATGTTTGCATGCCATCCATCTCTACCCCTGTCCATCTGTCTCGCACACGTGCACATGTGCACACACACACATATTGATACAGAAGCAACCCACTGCTCTTGTACGGAAACAGTTATAGTTCAAGCTGGTAAAACATTCTGCTGAGCACCTTCTACACAGATTAAACCTTTGTCTTTCTTTGCTCTGAAGTTGATAGAGGAGAACACTTAGATGAACTAAATAATAAAGTGATCCCATTCTTGTCATTTACTTCCACATATATAAGGATAAAAAGGCCATCCTTGCATGAAACTGTAATGCTGACTACCTTTCTCTGCTCACTTTAAATCCAATCACTTAGAGCAATCCATCAGCATTCAAATACACAGAAGACTGCAGTTTCATAAACTGAGACAACACAATTCAGTGCCTTGACACTACATTTGCTATCAATTATGGTAGTCATAATCTCAAGTATTAGAGGAGGACTGGCATATTAACCTAAATACTGTTGAAGGGACTGTGCTGCTTTCACAAAGTTATTTTTTAAATTTTTTTATTTTGTGCATTGCACTTCATTAAGCCTAGACAGAATCAGTGATGTGGGTGCTGTACACACTCTGGCCTCTGCCTCTTGCCCACTACTTTATTTTATTTTATTTTTTTAACATCTTTATTGGAGTATAATTGCTTTACAATGGTGTGTTAGTTTCTGCTGCATAACAAAGTGAATCAGTTATACATATACATATATCCCCATATCTCCTCCCTCTTGTGTCTCCCTCCCTCCCATCCTCCCTATCCCACCCCTGTAGGTGGTCACAAAGCACCGAGCTGATCTCCCTGTGCTATGCGGCTGCTTCCCACTATCAGTTTTACATTTGGTAGTGTATATATGTCCATGCCACTCTCTCACTTTGTCCTAGCTTACCCTTCCCCCTCCCCGTGTCCTCAAGTCCATTCTCTAGTAGGTCTGTGTCTTTATTCCCATCTTGCCCCTAGGTTCTTCATGACCTTTTTCTTTTTTTTTTTTTAGATTCCATATATATGTGTTAGCATATGGTATTTGTTTTTCTCTTTCTGACTTCCTTCACTCTGTATGACAGACTCTAGGTCCATCCACCTCACTACAAATAACTCAATTTTGTTTCTTTTTATGGCTGAGTAATATTCATTGTATATATGTGCCACATCTTCTTTATCCGTTCATCTGTCGATGGACACTTAGGTTGCTTCCATGTCCTGGCTATTGTAAATAGTGCTGCAATGAACATTGTGGTACATGACTCTTTTTGAATTATGGTTTTCTCAGGGTACGTGCCCAGTAGCGGGATTGCTGGGTCGTATGGTAGTTCTATTTTTAGTTTTTTAAGGAACCTCCATAGTTTGCCCGCTATTTTAAATCCTACTTTATCAATCCCTTATATGATCTTGATATATTTTAGGTCTGTTTTTGTTTTGTGTTCAAAGACTTATTTAAATAGAGTTGTACCACCTATCATATGTAGCAGTGTGACTGAGAGAAAACTCATGGGTGTCTTAAAAGTTACTTCTCTAAGCCTAAGTCTCTTCATATATAAAATGATAACAATACTCACCTCAATGGATTATGATGAGAACTAGACAGAATAATATGAGCCACTGAACACTGTTCTCTCTTCCGCTCACCTGGGGTTACCCCAGAGGTGTCCGTGTAAGGATCAAGAATGTGTTTTAGTTATGAATGAATTTTTCCTTGTTACCCCCTCCTTTTTTTAACAGAGATCATTTTAATGGAAAAGGAACTAATAAAAGAAGACAAATCACCTACAGTCCCATCACTCATTATATACCCATACTCATTCACTCAGCAAATATTTATTAAGCATCTATTATGTGCCAGGCATGGTTCTAGATTTTGAAACTAGAGCACTAAATGAAATAGATAAAAATTCTTGCCCTCAGGAACAGCTTTCATTTTTTTTCTCCTTTACATTTCTCTTCTGTATACACACATATGATATGTGGTTGCAATAACCGTAGTCATAGTTTTTATTCTGCTTCTTTCATTTATGATTAGATTCTTTTAAGCTTCCATGTTGCTAAACTCTATAATTTTAATGTCAAAATAATATTCCTTGGAGTTGATACACAATAATTTAATTGCCCAGTCCCCTAATGTTGGAAATTTAGCCCCAGCACCCATCCCCAGGTGCAGTGAGCTCTATGTATATACACCTTTTTCTACTGATTTCCTTTTTATAACTACATCATGGTGAGATTACTGTGTCAGAGCATACGAGCACTATTAGTCAGATCATTTAGGTAAAAGAAGAAAATCCAACTCATTATTCTCTGGTGGATTCTATCTACATATTTTGAAGACAGTATACAATTTAGTACTCAAAGGTGTGAAACATACGTGGAATGGTACATACAGGAATTCAAACTACATTCAGTTAAGAGAGGAAGAAACAGACAGATTTTAGCTATACAGCTCTTAAAAACAAAAAAGATGAGATTTCCAAAGAGGAAGGTGTGTGGCCCAGTGCGGCCAAAGGTAATCAGAACGGGCAGAGTGGGTTGAGGTTATGCAAAGGTCACGATTGTGGAGTGGATAAATTTGAACATGATCTGATAAATGGTGGAGGGTCATTGTCATTACTTCAGCAAGAGAACAGCACAAAGAAAGGAGTGTTATATAATCTGTAAAAGCAATGTTGTCTTGCTCTTGGGAAGCTGAGGAACCTAAGCTGAGGAACCTAGATACCTTTCATTTTACTGAGCTTTTACATTTGCTATTAAACCCAAACGCTTCCTCTCACCGTGTTTCAGACCAGGAGGAATGTAAAAACACCCGAAGCAGGATCAAGCCCAATGTGCTGAGGGAGGATCTCCTAAATGGAACATGCTTGGTCAGCACAGCAGGCTTGACCCTCCTATGAGGAAGACGCAGAATCAATAAGCCCCAGAAAGGGAGTGGCAGCTCTGTATGACGGAAAAGTTCTTCCAGCTCCTGGGCTATCCAAACACAGTCCCTCCTTTCCAGGTAATTAGGCTTCTACTCAATAATGAGGCAGCATTTATAATCTGCTGACATGTCAGCCTGAAAGCCAGAGAGTACAGATGAGGAAATTTTGCTTTTTGTGTATCTTTTCCTTGTCTTCGAATCAAAGGTTATTGAAATTGACAAACTGGGCAGTCGGCTGAAGAGTACGCCCAGTTCCCTCTGGAGGACTTGGGTGTGGTAGTGATTAGATACCATTCAGGCCATTTGTTTCCAATTAATTGGAGGGGAAAAACAGTCTCTAGGTTGAAAATGTTTTGAGGACAGGACTTCTTCACTTTATACTTGTTTTCCTCCTACCTAACTGTAGAACAGTGCCTGGATGGGCGCCTGCCACATAGTACCTGCTCAACAAGGTTTGACTAGTAAATGAATGAACCATATATACTAGTTGCTCATTAATATTTGGTAATTGCCTATTTGCTCAGTTTACAAGTTTTCTGTACCTGTATCTTTGTGACTAAAACTTAGTAAGGGAGAAAACTGATTTTTCACTCCATTACAGTGAGAGGAGCTTGAGAGAAGAGCAAAGGAAAGAGAAGAAAGCACAGACTTCACCATAGGGAAATGTGCCAGATGGGCCTTTATTACTTTTAGTTATTGAAAGGCCTCCTGTCAGTTTTAAGAACATTTTTCAAAGCTATAAACTATCATAAAGAGATAAGTGAAGATGTCATTGTTCTGTCCAATGCTCCATTATCAAAGGCTAGTGTAGTAAGTACCACATAGGACCCATCCGTGCATATTTGATGAATAAATGATTGAATGAAGGGAATATGGTTCTTCCTCCAGGAATTTCATAGTGAGGGTAGGAGACAGAACCCCACAAGAGAATTGTGGAACCTTAGAAATCTTCTATAGCTTATGACTCCATTAGTGGTCAATTCTCATGAATGTTCAATCAGCCATGAACCCAAATACGGAGCCATTTTCCAGAACAAATGCTCCAGTGTCCATAAGGACACCTTGAGAAACTCTGTGGTTAATTTCTAACTCTGTATCTACCTCTATGCAGGTACTGGCAGAGTGGGAGAGATTTGAAAACAAAAAACAAATAGAAGATCAGATATTACTCTCTAGTTGGAGAAAAAATACATATACAGTGAAATAATGAGAGAATAAGAAGATAAATGCAAAAATTCCCCAACTGAAACCTTTTGTTCTTAGATGGTTGCCCTGAAACACGTGATCAGAGCTGGGAAATGAGCATCAAATTGGTGGGATATAAAGCTAGTTATAGTCTTAGAAGCTCTCGTTTTGCAAAATTATCTTGCAAGTATAGCTCACTACTGATGATATCCTAGGTACCCAAACCAGATGGCATAAGATTTGCTACCTTAAATGCACAGCCCACATGCCCACTGAGTTGTGTAAGGGGCTAACCGGGAATGTTAGATAACAACCCAAGCAGCATAAACAACCTTGAAGTCAAAGAAAACTGTACGAAAATATATAGCTTTCTAAAGATTTTAAATGTTTAAAGCCCCTTAAGAAATAAAACACATGCAAAATAAATAAAAGAAATGTTAAATTGGCACTGGATTAACATGCTATAATGCAGCAGTACCAAACGAATCCCTTGGTAGCTGAATAATTAAGAGCCAGGGGAGGATTTGTAATCTAGGGCAACTAATACACAGGGCTGTAAGTGCTGGTCTAGCACTAAGAATTCAGCACAACTGTGTTGATGTCTTCCTGTGGAGGCTTATGTATTTGTCTGCTTCATTTTAGGACAGGAGAGTACATAGAGAGGTGAATCAGAGATCTATATTTATAATTCTATTTCTGTTTGATACCACAGTTTGCATTAAACAATATCAAACATTATAAAAGGTAATTTGCATTTCTCATTCTTAATGTTCAACAATTTTTAAAAAATGTTTGCAAGCTATCACTCCAGGTTCAGTGTATCTTCCCTCACCAATTAGTTACTGCATTCATTCATTCATTCAACAGACATTTGTTGAGTTCCTACTAAGTGCAAAAAAATGCGGTGCTAGGCTTTGAACATGTGGAATGACTGAGAGATAACCCATCCTGGCTGAAGTTCACAGTCTTTGGAAAGTCATTTAGTTATGAGTAGTGATGCGGGAAAATATTAGTATGTTCAAGTAAGGGCAAATCCTTTGGTGTGGTTGGTGTGGATACAGCATGAAGGAAATGTAGAAAATTAAACTGGAAAAGTAATTAGTCATTCTCCTGTTAACAGAAGATCAATGGATAAATAAATGTGAGTTTTGCAGTGGGGTGTGTGAGAAATGATCAGGTTACAGTTTTAAATGATGACCTTGAAAACTATAGCAAGGACAGCTTAGAAGAGAAAGGCACTGAAGACAGAGAGAAAATTGGGGAAAAATTGGAAATCTTCCAAGGATACTGAGTGATTTGGATTAAGCCTGCAAAAGTGGGAACAGAGAAAAGAAAAGAATTCAAGAGGCATTTCTGAGGCAGAACTGACAGTCTTAGCAATTTACTGTGTAATTAGTAATCAGATGTGTATGAATTATGACTAAAGATATGAGTTGATGAGATTATAAATAAAAACATAAAGTGAGGGGAAAAAAAAGCCAAGGCTGAACTTAGAGAAAGCTCCAATATTTAACAGACCAAGAAGAGAAAAAGGAGCCACGGGAGAATCTAGGAAAGAACCATGATTGATTCTGTGCTTTATTACAGGTAAACGCAATTTTCTTTCCATCATATTTACATCTTTCTTAATACTTATTAATGCTGGCTTGCTATCGGATCTTTCTTTTTCTGTTGTGCCATATGTGTATCTTCTGGAAATCAACTTCTAATTTAATACCAGTTTTTCTTGATATGTGCCATTCAGGCTTGATCTGGGATTTGGGAAATCTTAGTTCAAGAAATCTTAGTTCAAGGTATGTGACCCTGGACATTTTCCTGAATATCTCTGCAGCTTAGTTCCCTAGCTGTAAAATTAATGATTGGTCTAAATGACTTTTGCTGTCCATTTATATCTCTGGGATCTTAGCCATCCAGTGGTATACTGATTAGCAACCGTCACTAGGTTTGTCCCAATCTGTGTGGAGACAGATTAATGGGCAATCGTCCACTGGAAAATGAAAAGCGGCTCCAAGACTCTTACAACTCTGGAGGACTATGGTGTGGACCTTAGAAATACTGATTCTTAGACTATTTCTGGGGAACAGTCTGTGGCTTTTGCTGTGGTAGTCATCTCTTCTCACATGATCCTGAAAGTAGACATAAGTTGCTTTGCCATGTCTGCTATTTTCCTATTTTTATGACTTTGGGGGGAAACAACGGACTAATTTAGGCTTCCTGCATATTCTTAAAAATTTGTGATAAAGCTCAGAGCTGTAACGTTCCCCCAATTTCTTAATCATGACTTGCTATTTCAAAAGAGCTTGCATTTTGCGAAGATACTACACAATGCTGATATTCCTTGAAAGGGAAAGAATTTGGTCCACCTACGTCTACAGACTGGTTTGTCAAAGAACACAGAGAATGTCCTTTGCCTACCTTTCCAGTCCACCTAGGTCATCTCTAAAGGCCCCTTCAAACTGATGACACACCAGAGAAAAGCACATTTAAAAAAATTCCTAGAAGGGCTGTTGCAGTAAAGAGGGCTTTTAATGATGTTTTGACATTTCTGGGATGAATGCTTTGGTAGAACAAACTGAGAAAATGCTCAGGAAAGGATACGGGAAGCTTTAGCTACTCGTATGTGAACTGCCAGTAACTTTTTTCTGTTAATACAATTACACATAATATAAGGAAAATAACAGATTTAATACATTTTAAAATAGAACACATTTTTTACTGTATGGTCATCTCCAATTTTTGAGGTCCTAAACTGAGTATATAAACCTGGACCTAGGGAGTATCTGTTCCATTAAAAATGGTTGCAATGGACTAAATAAATGGACACTGACATTTTAAAATATATATATTAGAACTGGATTACCAAGTGAAAAGGAGATTTTTTTTCCCCTGGAGATTTTTAAAAGTAGAATGAATACTCATCTTTCCAGAATTATTTGGGTATCCTCTTACCTGAAGACTAGCAGAACTCTTTGACCTCCAGCAATTTATTCCAACATCCTAAGTTTATGATTGCTTATTACTCTACTGTTATTTCATTTAATGGTAGGCTTTAAATGTCCCTTAAACACATTCCTTAGATGTAAAGGTTTTTGTCTGAGGCCTTGGAGTAGAGAGTGAAATACAGAGTCTTCTGCAATATGAAGCAGTGTTGCTGAAGCATGAGAGCACAGTGGTGTCATTAGGGAGAGCTACTGCCCTAGAAGTTTGCTCTCCTTATGCCTAAATTGATAAATGGTAATCATCATCGGCTAATCTCCAGTGTAATGGAAACCTATTTGCAGTGCTTACACCCTGGGAGAACTTAGTGTTCGTTGGGGGTGAGGGGGAGGGAGTTTGCATGCTTGCATCGTGAGTACTCACCCATATATGTGCATACACACACACACACACAGGCACACACACACATACCCCTTAAACCCTAAATAATAATAAATTAATCAGTTGCAGGGTCCAGTTGCTTATAGCTAACTTTAGTAGAGAATTCTAGTGATGTGGTGGCTTCCTATCTGAGAATGCCTTATCTTTTCCTCTCAGCACTTCTCCAGCCAATTCTAGATGTAGCCCTTGGCAGACAGTACCCATTGCAGGCTCCTGCTGTCCGTGTTCCATGCTTGGCTGCCAGAGTACCAGGAGGTGTGGCTTAAACTACATGCACTCTTGACCAAGGTGGCATTCCCTGGCATCCAAATCTCCCCATCTCTTGCTGCAGCGTCTGAGAGAAAGCCATGACTTAATATCTCCAAACAGTCTCATTCATGGTGAACAGTGCTTGACATGAGCTTGAGAGAGAGAGGTGATTATCTTGGCTGGAATTAAGTAGCTACAGGTGTTAACACCTGCTGCACAGTTAATGGCTGTCTTCGTGACTGCTGTTTACTCTCTTCTTGAAACAGGTCACTTGGTGCTTGAGTCAACAGAAACAAGGTCTTTGGCCTTAATTTGCCTTCCATAATAGGCAAGCAAAATACAAGCCCAAGAGAATGAACACACGACCCCCTTGGCTTGCCCATTTAGAGATGTACATGAAAATTTGGAGCTAACCGTATAAAAATTCATATTTCGAAAACCAGAATGCAGTTTAAATTTTCAAAGGGGAAGCATTACTAACATTTTAAAGTTTGGTATTCTGAAATGGAATAGCCATGGCCTTTCATTTCTCATCGTTGCTGCTGCCATTGTTTGGTTTTTACTTGTGATTAAGTTGATATGAAAGCTTCTAATAACAAGTATTTTGCTGTGGAATGCCACGTGTCTCCATAAATGTTGGCTGAACAAATGCAATCTAGTTGTTGCTCACCAATTTACTGAACATTTACTGCAAAACCCAAATCTTCTTGGTTTGCATTTTTTAGAGCCTAGCTCAGGATTCCCAGCTTCTGAGAATTCTTCCTCTTTAACACTGCTTACTGTACATTCCCATAGTACTTTCTTATTTCCTCAATTTCCTTTATTGCTGCTTAACCTGCGGTCCATAGACCATCAGCATCAACATCAGCTGGGATGATTAGAAATGCAAACTCTTGGTACCATCCCCAGCCTATTGGATCTGAATCTCTATATTTTTTAAAAACCCCAGAAATTTATATCTGCGTCACCTTTTTGAAATAATGGCATTACACACTTCCATTTCACAGTGCAATTAACTGTATATACGTCTGGCTTCTCTAGGGAATGAAAAACTCCTTGAAATCAGGCCTTCGTTCATTTGGAGCTACCAGTCTGCTCGCCTGCCCCTCACTTCTCTACCCCTGCAACTCCTTGCCCCGGGCAGTGGTCCGGATCTTGCCCAAATTCATCAAATCTCCCTGTACTACCTTTATTCCTCACAGTTTAAAAGTCCAGGTTTTTGTCTTATTTCTAAAATCAAGTCTCCCCTTCCTTTCTCAGTTTGGTAACTGGATATTTGCATTTTATTCCTGGACCTAATTCTCTCCTGAAAATGTGCCCAGTGTTCTGGTCCTCCTGAAAAGGGGGTACTGCTTTATGCTTTGATTACAAACTGCTGGAGGGCAGGAGCCGGTCTCATTCCATTCTCTTTTCACAGTGTGAAAACAGCACATAACAGTACCAAAAGATCCCTGATCTATGATTTTTCACAAGCTATACCTTCAAATAGGTGCAGCTGCTTTAGAAACGGTGTTACCTATTTTAGGCCTCTGGCATTCAGTAAGTAATTGTTCCAATGGATGAAGTTTGTCCTACCAACTTGAAAGAATGACTACCTCTCCCAAGCAAGTCTAATTTAGCCAGGTATGTGTAACTCGCCCAACAGATTTAGCTCCTTATGTTGCTATTGAATTTAGACTCATTATGGCAGAACTGGAAATTCCCAGTCCTGCACAAACTGATGTTTGAAGCTCTTTGGTGGCATGCTTTCTCATTATTTTGCAAAGGACTTTTCTTTGCCACCCTTCCTGGCCCTATCTTCACTCTGTTTACAAACGGAAATGGTAAAAAACACCAAGGGTAGAAGAAGCATTACCAACTTTTGCTTGTTAGCAGTAACATATTTACACTTTTAAGGATTTCTAGCTGCTTGTTTTAAAGCACATGCTGGCGATCTACTCTGGATTGAGTGGCCCTGTGCAAACAATGGTCTTCTCTGTTTCCATACAAGTGATCCGATTGTGCCTCTAGCTTGGACCACTGGAGGAAGAGGGGTGAAAGTGAGACTAGACGTATATGTATACCTACAGAAGGAAAGTAAGAGGAGCTGGAGGGAGAGGTCGAGCACGATAATGAGAGCACGCAAGTAAGCAGGGAGATGAGAAATGCACAAGCCATTGCGGAAACACTGGTGTGAATCCTGGCTCTGTTACCTACTAGCTGTGGGAACCGGCTCTGTTACCTACTAGCTGTGGGAACCGGGGTATTTTTTTTTTTAATTCCCTGCATTAAAAACAATTTTACCTAACATATTGGAACGTCAAGTTTCCCATCCATAAAATGGAAATCGCATTCCTAATTCTATTCATAGTCACCCTATACCTGTGCAGACTGTGCTCTGTACAAGGAACCTGCTGAGGGGTGACAGTGGCCCTGCACTTACCAGGACACGCAGCCAGGAACAAGACTTTCTCTGCCCTGAGGAAAAGACACTTTTTCCTCATGATCACAAAGGTACCACATAGGCTAGCTCACACGGTGGCCTTACTCATGTGATCTCTTATGAGGGTTAAAAAAGACGGAATGTAGAGTTATGAAAGAATGCTTGGCACTCACTAAATATTTTGCCAGTTTTCTGGTCCTTGTTTTGCCTTTCTCTGAATAAAAATTCTACTCTCCGTATCTGACCTTCTCACCCAAGAACCAACGCTGTCTACTATTCATGGGCTCACATCTTCCCAGCTCTGCCCCCAGGGAGTTAATCTCTCCCCTCAGTTTCAATGCGAAAAATCTCTGGAAAGGCATCTGACAGACCTGTCCAGAGTTACCGGTCCAGAATGGTGGCATGTGCTTAATATTGGTCCTCACTGTAACCATGTGAGCAGCAGGGAGGGGTACAGAGTTCAAAGGAGGGCACTTGTCTTTTATCCCCCAGAAGATGAGTGGTAGGAAGAGATAAAAATCAGTATTTTCACCACAGTTCTTATAAATATTGAGCACTTGCTGTATGCTGAGACTCCTGATAATGCCAACGAAATACACAGAGACCAAAGAGGTAAAATTTGTTTGAAAAGATAGAATACACATGACTTGAGAACCACCACATCCAGATGATTCAGCCAACACAAAATAAAAATTATAGTACTAATGAGCGCTGCTCTTGATGGACATCAATTCTCCTGTCTGGGTCCCACTTTTCTCATCTGAAAAATGGGGCTACTGACTAGGGGCCAGCGTTGCCTGGTCAGGGAGGACAAGTATGCATCTTCTAAGGTGGAGAAAAGACCTTAATTCTCCACTCCTCTGATACTCATGTTGACTTGGTTCAGTGCATGGGTGTTTCCCCGCCCCCCCCCCCCCCCACTGTTTTACTTTTTTGTTGAATTCATATGCGTAAAATGAAAAATGCTGACTTATACTGTTGTTAAGTATATGTCGGAAACAGAAGTTACCTGAAAACATTTGAGGTAACTACTAATTGCGTTCATTTGCTAATTAGCACTCTTTGTCACTATAACACCAGATTGGATTTGCCACTGGAAAACAGAACTAAAACAAAAATCAAGAAAGTAGAATGCTAGTTGCTATGAGGCTATCAGGAACAAAGACACATGAATAGTGTGGATATCGTGCTAGTATTTGAAGGAGGGGAGGCCAGTGAGGAAACAAACCAACCTATGTCCAAAATAATAGCAGTTACTGCCTTTTCAGTTTAACAGTGCTGATTTGACTTACAGCTCCACCTGGAACTAATAGCTCCTTAGAAATCAACTGGTATCTGAATGAAGGTGGTAGAGTGAGCCAAGGAGTGGGCTGAGTAAGGAATGTGATTACTTTGGAGGTTCTAATCATGAGGACAGAGGAAAACCAAGTTGTTTAACCAATGGGCTAAATATGGTTGTGCTAAAATGGAAAGCACATGTTTAAAAGTTATCCGACAGTAAGGTATTGTTCAAAGCTCTATAGGATTTGCCTTGGAATTTAGTGTCACAAGCTGACATAGTTCCATGAAATGCACTACAATAATCACACCAGTTAGAGGTTGGTAAATTCAGATGGGGTAAATTTGCTTGTCGTGTAATCAGTAAGGAGAGGTGAAACATACAAACAATATAGCTGGCTTTTTGCTTTTGTAGGAATGAGTGTCACCTACAGCAGATGTTCAGAGACCTTGCTTCTCTTATTTATCACAATGTCGTTTCTGCTTGTTGTTCAGTATTTCAATCATCTAATTTCTTTTCTTCCATTTATTTTATTCTCTTCTCCAATTATAGTTACAGAACAGGGCACCGAGTTTGCTGATTTTTTTCATTTCTTGTCATGACTGCTAAGTAGACCATCAAACAGTTTGGTGCATTGGTGATACAGAGTTGGGATAGGGGTTCTGCACTCTTGTGGTCTCACGTTCCAGAGGGTCAGAGACAGAATCACTATAAGACTGTGAAGCCTGCCCTGTAAGAAGGTATTACAGAGAATATTTGAAGGTTATTGGAAAAGGAAGAGGGGGGGGGGCGCAGAGAAGGAGGAGAGAGAGGCAGGGAAGGAGGAGAGAAGAAAGCACCAGGATTGAAGAATAAGAACCTGATAATGGGAATTAAGGCCATGAGGGTGGAACCCCTGTGGGATCTATGAGGAACATGCCTCTCCAGAGCGGACATATCTGCAGTGACATGACATGATGCACATCTTAGATATCACAGATCTTGGGTACCACAGGGTCCAGTCTATCACTCTGAGGACCTAAACAAGCTTTAGCAACAAACTCTGTTCCTTAATAACTGAAATGTCTTTGCTTCTGAGTGTAGCTGGCATGATACATCAAAGGGCATAATTCATTTCAATGACTTGTCAGAACAGCTTCCTTACCAGGGGATTGCTTGAGATTCTTAGACACTCGAATTCGCCCGCTTTTATTCAGGAACTGGCCTAGTACATGAGGCTTATTCTGGGGAAGGGTGTTCTGAACCTGCCAAACTGACCTCCTGTAGTCTTAGCTCTGTCACCAGAAAGGCGGAGCGTGTTGAGCACAGTCCCTGCGCTGGCCTTGCTGTTTATCACTCCTTGCACATGCGGGTGCCCTTAACAATAGGCCTTCCTGCCCCACTAAAGGCAGAACACACGTAATGCTGAGCACCTGAAAATATATTATTTCTATTCACTGAACCAATTATATAGTATTAAAAGGTAAATAACAACAACAAGTAAATGTAGACTTGAAATTATATTCTTAAGCTTTACATTCATAGGTGATTTCTCTTTCTCTTTCCAGCCATATTGGCCTACTTCCTTGCACAAACCTCTAACTTCAGCCAAACTGGCATATCTATTTTTGTTTCTTCCCATCCCATAATTTGTGCCTGTCAACTACTCACTCAGACTCATTGCTCCACTTCCTCTACTGCCAATGTACGTTCTGACAGTCCTTCTAGACTCAGCTAAAATCTCACCTTCCCCCCAAGAGTGTATTTGAACCTTCCTTTTGGTTTTGAGAACATCTTGTTTATGCAGTTTGTCAAGTTAGACATGGGTTGCCTTCTTCTTTTCCTCCCATTGTTACGCTAAAGTTCTGTTTTACTTTTTTGCTATAATATACATTTTCACTAGTTTCTTTTTTTTCTCTGATACCTTTAAGAAAGCTTTTTGAGGGCGTATATCTTCTTTCAAATTTATATATATTCCAGTAATGCCAAGCTGGGTCAAAACATCAATCAATCTTGTTAACAGTATATTTTTATTACTTGAATTTGAGCTGATGTCTTATACTTTGATAGAGTAGTTCTGGTCAAGCAAAACGGATGATCGTCAATTATCGCCATGGTTTCTACAATGTCTGAATAAAATACATTACTTTAATAATTCCAGGGAAGACAATTTTTTTCCATAATAATTCTTTTATATTATATGTGATATGTATTGTCTAAATCATACTTGCATATTATATGCACTACAGAGTTCCAATTCCAGGTAAGATAGAATTAACCCAAGATGAAGTTAACAGTTTCACTTCATTGAACTCAGCTATAAAGCCTGAACAAAATTCATGACCCAGCTCTCTGAGAACTCTGAAAAGTAAACAGCAACAGGTGGATCAGAGAAGGATACCAGAATCTGAAGCAATCAGCAGTGATTTTCCCTTTTTATTTTTTCCACGCCCTCAGTCTGAAATCAATGCAGTCTAAACCGAGAGGTGAGCATTGTAGTGCAGAGAGTGATAGAACCAGGAGAAGCTTGGATGAAGGGGTGTGAAAGGAAACTCCTAAAGCTCAGAGCGTAGAGGAAATCCCTCAACCTTCTCCCTTCTCCCTCCGTTCTTCCACTTGCCACTCACCAGTAAGTGCCATGGTGCAGATGGCAGTGGCAGTGGCAGTGACAGTGGCTGGTGGTGAATTCTGCAAGAGCCGAAACTCTAAGGGTAGGAAACATTTATCTCCTTTTAGTGAAGCTGTGGCTGCAAGAGGCTGGAGCCAGACCCAACTGCCTTCCCGCTCATTGGCCCCAGATGCGGTACAATCATAAAAGGACGTGGTTTCTGGCTGAACAACCACAAAGAGGAGCTTAGGTACTAGGAATGTAATGGCAAGTAAGGAGGAAATGAGACCACAAAGCTGTTTGTGAATCCCTAGGTTCAACCCTCAAACTGTACTTACGTGAACTTGATCCTAATTTGCATACCGAAACCTGGAGAGCTGAGCTCATGTGTATACCTTTGCCCAGCTCCCAGACCAACCTCTAAGTAGTGCACACGTGGTACGGACCTGAACAAAGCTGCAAAAGCACTGAAACCGAACTGACATTGGAACCACTGGCCATAGAAGCCTAAAGCTAAAATACAGGCAAACCTCATCTTATTGCACTACATGCAGATTGCTGTGCTTCACAGATACTGTGTTTTTTTACAAATGGAAGGTCTGTGGCAGTCCTGCATCAAGCAATTCTACTGGCACCATTTCTCCAAGAGCATTTGCTCACTTCACGGTCTCTGTCACATTTTGGTAATTCTCGCATTATTTATTCAGACTTTTTGTATTATTATATTTGTTATGGTGAACTCTGATCAGCAATCTTTGATGCTAATATTGTAATTGTTTTGGGGGACCGTGAACCACGCCAATATAAGACTGTGAACTTAATCGATAAATACTGTGTTCTGACTGTGCCACCAACTGGCCGCTCCCCCGTCTCTCTTCCTCTCCCTGGGCCTCCCTATTCCCTGAGACACAACGATATTGAAATCAGGCCAATTAATAAACCTACAGTGGGCTCTAAGTGTTCAGGTGAAAGGAAGAGTCGCTCATCTCTCATTTTAAATCAAAAGCTAGAAATGAAAAAAAAAAAAAAAAAAAGCTAGAACTGATTAAGCTTAGTGAGGAAGGTCTGTTGAAAGCCAGATAGGCCAAGAGCTAAGCCTTTTGTGCCAAACAGCCAAGTTGTGAATGAAAAGTTCTTGAAGGATATTTAAAATGCTACTCCAGTGAACACACAGATGATAAGGGAAACAGCCTTATTACTGATACGGAGAAAATCTAGTGGTCTGGGTAGAAGATCTAACCAGCCACAACATTCTCTTAAACCAAAACCTAATCTAGAGCAAGGTCCTAACTCCCCTCAACTCTATGAAGGCTGAGAGAGGTGAGGAAGCTGCAGCAGAAATGTCTGAAGCTAGCAGAGGTTGGTTCATGAGGTTTAAGAAAAGAAGCTGTCTCCGTATCATACAAGTGCACGGTGAAGCAGCAAGTGCCGATGTAGGAGCCGCAGCAAGTTATCCAGAAGATCTAGCTGAGATCATTCATGAAGGTGGCTACGCTAAGCAACAGATTTTCACTGCACACACAACAGCCTTATATTGGAAGTAGTTGCCATTTAGGACTTTCATAGCTAGAGAGAAGTCAATGCCTGGCTTTGAAACGTCAAAGGACAGGCTGACTTTCTTACTAGGTGCTAACGCAGCTGGTGACATTAAGTCGAAGCCAGTGCTCATGTACCATTCCAAAAGTCCTAGGGCACTTAAGAATTAGGCTAAATCCACCCTGCTCGCGCTCTATCAGTGGAACAAAAGAGATGTGCTGGATGACAGCACATCTGTTTACAACATGGTTTACTATTTTAAACCCACTGCTGAGACCTAGTGTTCAGAAGAAGAGACTCCTTTCAAAATATTACTGTTCGTTGACAATGCAAACTGGTCATCCAAGAGGTCAGATGCAGATATACAAGATTAATGTTGTTTTTTATGCAGCCCATGGATCAAGGAGTAATTTCAACTTCCTTTTTAAAAAAATTTTTGAAGTATAGCTGATTTACAATTCTGTTAGTTTCAAGTATACAGAAAAGTGATTCTTATATAGGTATATATACATATATATAGTCTTTTTCAGATTCTTTTTCATTATAGGTTATTGTAAGATATTGAATATAGTTCCTTGTGAGATACAATAGGTCCTTGTTGTTTATTTTATATATAGTAATTTGTATCTGCTCATCTCATACTCCTAATTTATCCCTCCCCCACCCTTTCCCCTTTGGTAACCGTAAAATTGTTTTCCGTGTCTGTGAGTCTGTTTCTGTTCTGTATATAAGTTCATTTGTATCATTTTTTTGGATTCCACAAATAAGTGATATCATATGATATTTGTCTTTCTGTCTGACTTACTTCACTTAGTATGATAATCCCTAGGTCCATCCATGTTGCTGCAAATGGCGAAATTTCATTCTTTTTCTATGGCTGAGTAATATTCCATTGTATATACAGATATACACACCACATCTTCTTTATCCATTCATCTGTCGATGGACATTTAGGTTGCTTCCATGTCTTGGCTATTGTAAACTGCACTGCAATGAACACTGGGGTGCATGTATCCTTTCAAATCATGGTTTTCTCCATTTTCTCCAGATATATGCCCAGGAGTGGGATTGCTGGATCCTATGGTAGCTCTATTTTTAGTTTTTTTAAGAAACCTCCATACTGTTTTCCATAGTGGCTGTACCAATTTACATTCCCACCAACAGTGTAGGAGGGTTCCCTTCTCTCCACACCCTCTCCAGAATTTATTGTTTGTGGACTTTTTGATGCTGGCCATTCTGACCAGTGTGAGGTGATATCTCATTGTGGTTTTGATTTGCATTTGTTTAATAACTAGCAATGTTCAGCATCTTTTCATGTGCCTCTTGGCCATCTGTATGTCTTCCTTGGAGAAATGTCTATTTAGGTCTTCTGCCCATTTTTTTGATTGGACTTATATATATATATATATATATATATATATATATATATATATATATATATATATATGAGCTGTTTATATATTTTGGAAATTAAGCCTTTGTTGGTCACATCATTTTCAAATATTTTCTCCCATTCCATAGGTTGTATTTTTGTTTTGTTTATGGTTTCCTTTGCTGTGCAAAAGCTTATAAGTTTGATTAGGTCCCATTTGTTTATTTTTGCTTTTATTTCTTTTGCCTTGGGAGACTGACCTAAGAAAACATTGCTATGATTTATGTCAGAGAATGTTTTGCTCTGTTCTCTTCTAGGAGTTTTATGGGATCATGTCTTATATTTAAGTCTTTGGGCCATTTTTGAGTTTATTTTTGTGTATGGTGTGACAGAGTGTTCTAACTTCATTGATTTACATGCAGCTCTCCAGCTTTCCCACTACCACTTACTGAAGAAACTGCATTTTCTCCATTGTATATTCTTGCCTCCTTTTTCAAAGATTAATTTACTGTAGTTGTGTGCATTTATTTCTGGGCCCTCTATTCTGTTCCATTGTTCCATATATCTGTTTTTGTGCCAATACCATGCTGTTTTGATTACTGTAGTTTTGTAGTACTGGCTGAAGTCTGGGAGGGTTATGCCTCCAGCTTTGTTTTTTTTCCTCAGAATTGCTTTGGCAAGTCTGGGTCTTTTGTTGTTTCATATAAATTTTAGGATTATTCTAGTTCTATGAAAAATGTCATAGGTAATTTGATAGGAGTTGTAGTAAATCTGTAGATTGCTTTGGATAGTATGGCCATTTTAACAATATTAATTCTTCCAATCCAAGACCACATCAGGTTAATTTGAGATAATAGTGGATAGTAAAATATGATGGTATCGGCCTATGACCTGGATTACCTGCATATTATAATAAATATGACCTAAATGCTTGAACTGCTACTAGATGTTTTTTCCCTCCAGTAACAAGGTACCAAGATGCATATAGAGGTAAGACTGAGAAGAGTTTTCAATGTCAACTGTAGGATAAACTTTCTCTGTAACCATCACCATGTTTTAGAATATTTTAGAAGTTTGAGAGTATGGATTATATAGAGGCACTGCTCTCCATTACTGATTTATACTGAAAATACCTAAAATACTTAAATATTATGTAAAAGTTTGTTTTTAATTTAGCTTGAAGAGGTGCCCATTTGATAATAGGGATGTATAATAAAAGAAATTCTAGAAGAAGGTGCTCACGGTGCCTTTTGAGAACGTTTGTTCCCGTCTCCATGCTGGGTTGCTCCATCTATTCCATTCCCAACAAAATAAAACCACCCAGACATCTTTTAAATAAGTCTGTTTCTGGAAATTTGATATTGCCTTGCAGTCAGCCTACTTTTAAATATTCACTAATCTGTATTTTTCTGTGTAAAGTTTAGTTTTATCAAATGCCCTTATTTAATTTGCTTCCCTTTTATACTGTTTTGTAAACTGAATGGCAGGCTATAGAGATAGATTATCACTTGCCAGAAGATAAAGCATAGGAGTAAAATCACAGTATTATTTAGTGACTTGTGGTCTGTGAAAAGCAGCATGAGGGCAGTGGCTCTTGTGCACATGAAATCATGTAAATTATCTAAAATAGTTTTAAAGACCTCATCAGTATTTTGAATATTATCAAACATTTTCCTAAGTGCAATACATTAAAAAAAAAGTTCCGTGGCATCAAAATCCACAAAACAGAGAGAACTAATTATTTTACTTTTTGCCAGGAAAAGAAAAAACACACAATTAACACACAATTAAAAAAAAAATCTGTTTTCTTGATTGAATAATACACTATATTTGAACCATTTTCTGTTTACAAATGAATGCCTCAGTTAATGGATCTTCTGCATTTGAGTGAGTGGATTTCAGTGTGTGTGTAAATAAATATGGATACACATATGGTGGTAGATCAAATAAAAATTATTTTCAGTAAAGAAAAAATAATTATGTGACTCATGAATGAGGGTCCTGTTTACACTTCTGTCTTGAAGGATTAGGATTTGTTAGCTCACAAATAACTCTGAGTTTATTAAAAGTATCAATAAAATGCTGCCTAGGCCTGAATCCACGATGTGAAGTATAATACAAAATGAAACTGAATCACATCTATGAAATGTAAAAATTAAATTCATTTGATTACTAATATACTTTATAATTTAGCATTCCTACTTTTATAAGTCTTGGGCTTGGTGAAAAATATAAACAGACCATATTTAATGATCATTAATTGTGTATAGTGTGTGGATATATGTATACATAAATATGCATATAAATGCATTTATTTATAATAACAAAGTAAAAGTATTCTATTACAATAAATGTGTAATAAAACTGCCTGCAAAATCATCTCTATTTTTGAGGGATTCAAGTATTTCCCAAGGGTAGATTTGAGAAGATATACTTTGATACTAATATCTGTAATACATGCTCATAATTTGCTTGATTTCATTTTGCAAAGTTTTTTTGTGTTTTTCCATAGACTATTACAAAACTCTGATGCACATTCAAAAATGTGTGAAATACATCATAGAATCGTTCACTTTATAGTACTATAATGTGGAGAAAAAATGGTTGTTAAAGCTTAGGTTCACTCTTGGGATTGAAATGCTATAGCTGAAAATCCAGAAGTGGTGACATTCTTAAATAACGAATGTTATTTATTGAGTTTTGAATATCCTCTGGCAGAAAGAAGTTGTTAACTGGGCACTCATCAAGCCTTCAATATATGTAACTTTGCTGTTACTGTTGTCAATAACAGAAGTTAATCATAGGCACTAAGGAGAACTGAAATATGTACCTGCCATCAGGGGTTCAGACTCAGTGAACCAAGCAAGAGGTCTTACAGATATAAACAGAAGTCTCCTTTTTCTACGTGGTAAAACAGATTTCTCTGGCGTTCTGAAATGACGGACCACTTTAAAAAGTACCCTGAAATGATCCAGATGTACATCTCCTGGGGAATTGTTTGATCATATGGTTCCATCAGTAGGTTACTTGTCAGGAGGATCACCAGGTATTGCCTCCCATACTTGTAGTCAAGCCTAAGCCAAATTTGTATCAGGAAAAGCAGCCAAACTACTTGGCAGATTTGAAAGACAATGGGGAGACTTCCCTGCAGGCAAACACCTTCTCCAGAGCTATCAAAGTTTTCAGAATTATACGCTAGAATTAGAATATTTTGAGTACTACAGAGTCCCACAAAATACACGTAAAATATTCCCAGAAATGTTAATGCCACAGACCACCAATAGTGAAAATTTTAGAGAAATCTTTGTGTTTCTCAACTGCCGTTTTTTTCTTTTTTTTTTTTTTTACAGCTTTATTATTGTGGTATACCTGACATATAATAATCTTCACATATTCAAATGTTCAATTTGATAAGTTCTGAAAAACCATAACTATAATCAAGATAGTGAACAGATCTGTTGTTCCCTGAAGTTTCTCACCTTTCTGTGGTCCCTGGGTCCTATCCCTCCCTGTCACCCTTCTAGGCAACCATTGCTCTGCTTTCTGTCACTGTAGAGTAGTTTGCCTTGTCTAGAGTTTTATATAATTGGAATCATAAATTATGTAATCTTTCATGTCTGGCTTCTTTTGCTCAATATAATTATTTTGAGAGATTCATCCATGTTGTTGAATGTATCAATATTTCATGCCTTTTTGTTGATTAATAGTATTCCATTGTATAAGTATACCACAGTTTGGCCATACAAGTATTCCAGGGTTTTGGCTATTACCAATAAGTCAGATATGAACATTTGCGTTCAGGTCTTTATGTGGACATCTGCTTTATTTTCTTTTGCGTAAATACCAAGGAGAGAATGCCTTTTTCATTTGGTGAGTGTGCAAGAAACTGCCAAGTTATTTTCTAAAATGTTTCTACCATTTTACGTAAACACCAGTATTCGAGGGTTTTAGTTCCTCGATATCCTCACCAACACTTGGTATAAACAGACTACTGAATTTTTAACCATTCAGCAAGCATGGGAAGGCGCTGTGTTTTCATTTGCATTTTTCTAATGACTTATACTGAGAATCTTTTTCTGTGCTTATTGGCCATCATCTTTGGTGAACAAGCTGTTCAAATAGTTTACCCATTTGTTAATTGGGTTTTTTAAATTATTATTACTGGTTTTGAGATTTTTTAATATTCTACATTGAAGTCCTTTATCAGTTATGTTTTTCAAATGTTATTAAATTTGTGTGTATGAAATGTGGTTGGCCGAGGGTTCCCAATACAAACTCAATAGCTGAAAACTTTTACTAAAAACTGGTCTCTCTTTTGCAAGTAACCAAGGATAAAAAGGATTTTAAACCTATCGGTACTGAGTGAGCTAGTCTTATTCCAGAGTCTTAGAGTAAAGCTTTTTTCTATAGTGTAGTGACTGTGGGCAGTTTCTCCCCCTGAACTGAAGATGACTCAGCTGCATCCTAGCTGTGTGATCTTTAATACTAGTAGCTGCCTCATGGTGGTGCTGTAGGGGTTCCGTGTACGTGAGCATGCAGTGAATGCTCAATACCTAGCTACTGCTGTTCACTAAGCTCATTATTCTTATTCACCCACTTCTCCCTAGATCCTATCTGTTTTAAGACCTCATTTAGCGTGGCCACCCTCTCAGGCTGATGTCTTACCCTTAGAGGAATGCACTTCAGAGGCCACAGGCTGGCAGAAGGAGGAAATTATGTTCTTGTGGTTTGAGTTTCAAAGAAACCATATGAATTAGGTGGAAATCTCTGGCCAGATAGTGCCAAGAGAAGCTGCTCATCAAGATCAGGCTATCTGGGCATAGAAGAAGGAAGGGTACACCATGGTTACAGTTTGTCTTCCACCAAGGCAGTTAATTTAAATTCATCAATTTGCTCTCAAAGCCTGATCCTGACACTAAATTGAGTTTAACTTAAGGATCTCTGAATGAAAGTGTGTCATTCAGAGTTGAAAAAGAGTACATTCATAGGGGCCTTAACTTTTATCTTCGTAAGATTAAAACAGAAACTCTCCCCAAATACCTGCTGACTGATTCTTTTTCTCAAGAGAAGATTCCAAATTGGCCAATGGATGGTTTATGGAAGCAAGACTTTCAGGAACTTCACTTTCAGAGAACGTGATGATTCACCTTGGTTTGAGATCAAATAATAATAATGATTCTGAAATACTTCCCCGCCCAAGTGTGAGAAGGGGATAATGGATGTGAGGTGAGTTAGGTCTGGTGCCATATGGATGGATATGGGAAGACACGAGTTTGACATAACAGGAAACACTTTTAATAGTTGAATGAGCTTTGTGTTGGCATCAGGAAATACTTAGAAGTATGTCATCCCTATAGACTGTGAGTTGGGTGAGGGCTGAAGACCATGGCCATTTTATTCAGCATTTTCTTTCCAGTGCCTACCTCACTGTTTATTATATAAGAAAAGCTCCATAAAGATATAAAATGTGTATTTTCAGATGGCTCAGTTTCATCCTTCCCTCTCCACAAAGCACAATTCAGCTTACTAAAAGTTTTCCTTCTCTTCCAAAATCTTAACAACAGATTAGGTGAGGTATGATTTTTGGGAAAGTTTCATTTACCCTGGAACAAATACAACACGCTTTCCTCTCCTGCACTAAACATTGCCAGGGCTGAGGCCTCTGCAATGACTTCAGGAACCCACCTGTTCACGTATATCATCAGGGCTATAACTGTTTATTTAGATACCTAATCAGCATGCTCTAGACCAGGATGAGAACACTTAAGCTTTGAGAATCTTCTTGACTTTTCTTTACTCTTTTGATTCCACTTCTTTTACTCCTTGAAGGCCAGTTACTTAGAGCAACAGAGGCTCACATTTAGACATGGTGACTTAGTTGGGAAGGGGCCAAAGCTGGTAGTGAGCTGTTCCTATCCAGGCCAGAAGAGCTGTCATGGGCAGATTATAAAAGGGACTGTGAAATAAAATTCATATTTTATGGCAAGACAAGAAAAATTGAAACGTTAAAAAAAGTTTTCTCTGCCCTTTGGCCTCCTCTCTCCCTGCTACTGTGGTTTGTGTATCCGCATTAGGCATCGACCAAACCTCCCCATCAGCAAAAATACTTGCTCAACAATGAAGAGCAACATTCTCCTGGCATCGCTAAGACAGCTCCTTAAAAGATAACATTCCTTCTTGACCTTGTAAGGGGTTGCTTAGATCTGGATTACGTAAATTGTCAATAATATGTCATTTAATGTACAGCCCTCTGTCTCAAGAAGTTTATATAACTGTGCCTTCTAACAGGTGGAACAGTTCTCAGAGCTTTCTGAGATGCTCTTCCTGTGTTATAATCCTCAAATTTGGCTCAAATAAAATTTTCCATTTCTTTCTTAGATCGACTGATTAATTTTTCGTCGACATATGCTTGGTACAGCTGGCAGGATATCAGAGACACCAGCCAGGGGACACCTGCAGTCTATCCGAAACTGGCGCTTGGTACCAGCGTGGGCCCACTGAGCCTCACCGGCTTCACGGTACTCCTTTGGTGTTCCCATGAGCTCTTCTGATATTTGGATCTCATTGTTTGGGTGATGATCCTAAAAATTTTATTTGAGCTGGTTTTCACGTAATACTTGGGAGTCTTAAGGGGCACCAGTGCATTTCCTAGGCAGGGCCTAGGGGGTCTGGGCAGGGGCCCAGGGAAACATAGGTGGCTGGGTTTATGTTAAATTTGCCTTAAATGGAAAAAAGTGAGCTGATGTATGGTCTGAACAAAACTTTTGCTAGTGAAACGAGAGACTGAATTATTCAGCTCTGAAGAATCAAGGGCCATTTTGCTCCTTCTGGCCACAAGGTATCCTCAGGCGACTGAGAACCTTGCGGAAGTGTCTGAGAATCAATCCTCACGACATGCAGTGGTCCTATAGGGGAGACCCACCACAACCATTAAGTAAGTACCGCTCAAACCGGAAGGCACGAACAGAAGCTGATACTCTAGCACTTTGGGCACCTCTGATGGTTTTAGGTTCCCATAGGGAGAAACCAAGCCATGTAAAAGAAGTCGAACCAACCCACGGGTAACTCCTTGGGGTGCCAGACTCAGAAGCAGCACACATGCGAACCACCACACTGTCCTCAGAAAGTCGTTCAGATCATATCTCATATTTGAATTCAGCTAAGAAATTGATACTGGGAAATTGTGCCTCAAAGGCCAAACAGCTCCCGTGCAAACAAGTCACCTATGGAAATACAGGCTGGGTTTATGTATGCTTACAAGCACTTAATTGGGAACTAAAGAAAACTGGGCCCTGAAATGGCCATGGTGGGGTTCTTTTGACATTCCCCAATAATTTTGAGTGTGTAGTTAAAGCCGGCGGTCTTCTGGATGTGTGCCTGCAGGGCCTACTGGAAATAACAGTGGTGGTTTTCTCTTTTCTAATATTAGTATAGCAGGGAAAAGTATATGTAGGGCTATCTCCATGGATCTTTTGAATTTGAGAAACGTCTAAATTGTTAAAATTTTAGACAGCTCACATCTTAAACTAACATACCTATTTTAATTGGTATGTGGCAGCCCCAAAAGGCTTCAAAAAGCCCAAAATAGCTTTATTGAAGGATTTGTTGTAGAAGGCTGATGAAAGAGTAATGATATTAAAAGGTACCTAAAACTTTAACTACTGCTCCCCTCTATCTTTGAGTAGTCATTGTAATAATCTTCTGAATTGCTTTTCCACTCTAAAGAGACTATTAAGTGGTTACCTTTAGAAAAGGGACCACGTGAGGTTGTAGGCAAGACTCTTCAGATCAAAGGCCTAACTGAGGGCGGTACTAAAGAGTTTCTTAAGTCCAGGGAGGATCCTCAAAAGTATGTGTAAATGGATTACCAAAATGGAAGGCCGCCGGTCTGACTAAACTGACTATGTAGCCGGTATCTGGAGCCTGATAGGAATGTTTTTTGGTGGGGGCCCTCTCCTCTAAGCTAAATGAGGGAAAGTAAAATATTCCATTATAGGTGAATGGGTGTGTCAGTCCTTTGATACACTGAGGTGGCCACCCAATTCTTTGAGGAAAAAACCAACTCTCCTCGTTTTTACAAATCTAGTATTTTACAGGACCAGAGGTGCAGCTCCAGAAAGAATCCAAAGCCCACCAATCCTTTTCCTACTCCCCAAACTTCCCCTACTTATTTTAAGAGGCTTGTAAGTATTGAGGAAAAGATTTTTTTCTGGCCTTAAGGGAACAAAGTCATCCTAGGAGGAACTTGCTTTTCTCCTCCTATGCCTTTGAGATGCAAATGTTCTACCTGGTCTTCTCTAGGAACCCTTATCTCCACTATCTTTTTAAAATACAAATTTCAGGAAATGGGGTAGGGAATTTGGAACTTGATTTGGCAGAGACAAATAGAAACCTTAAGTGTCTTTTCCATAAATATTTGTAAAAAGGGTTTAGCCATCTAGACAGGTGACCCTGATTTGTTCCATCTGCCAGAAACCCGACTTGAATCCAATCTCTTCTGTAACTGATGGGTTTTATATTGTTGTACTTGATTCATGGCTGAAGTCTGCGGATGGGAACTATGAGGTCTCTGTGTTTGTACAGATCTCTGTGTGTGTTGCAGATGTGTGGTACTGCCAAAATTAATCTGTAAAAGAGCTCTAGTTAATTGGCTTAAAGGAAATTAAGTGCTCATATAAATACTCAAATACAAAAGAAACTGGCCAAAATGAACTTCAGGTTCACATGATCTGGGAAATATTCAGGACTGAATTAACATCTGGTATTAAAGTTAGCTTAAGCTTGTTGGTTTGATTAATATAGACATGTCTTTAGAGTTATCAGCATCAAGTATAATACTTCTATTGTACCTAGGTTTACTAGAAATCAAATAAGACCTTACTATTCCTTGTTATAAAGTCTGTCAGCAAAAAACCCCAATATGACAAAACTTTTAAGTAAATAAAATAGAGGTAAATGATCTAAGAGCTTTTAGGTAAACTCTTTGGAATATTTGTGTTTTGGGAAAATCTGCTTTAAGGATAGTATCTCTCTAGATTCTGGTAACTTGAAACTAAGTTAAATTACAAGAATTCATTCACTATCCAGGTCATTTCAACTAGGACAAAATACGGGAGCATTAATTTCTGGGCAGGTCTAAGTTTACCTACTTTTGTCTTATGAGAAACTAAAGATGTTTGGGTTCATTAGACATATCTTGTACCACACTGAGGAAAGAAATGCTATGAGAAGGTGTACATCTCTAGAGGTTATGAAATACATTCATAAGTGCCGGCCAAGAAATGCTGGTATGACCGTTTAAGGTTTTAAGGTTATAAGGCGAAACCCTTCGGTATGCAAGGAAAGTAGGGTGTGTATTTTCCGTTAAAAAAAAAAAAAAAAGTATGAGTAATGGAAATGCATTTCGTTAAAAAAAAAAGGTGATTTTTCTCTTAGAGCTGGTTGTTTCTGAACGGAAAGGGAAGTGAGGGACAGATTAATAAGGATACAGAAAGTTATGGAAGATGTGTGGAGGAAGAACACAGAGTTTTGCACGTGGTCAGAATTGGCTAAGATAAGATTGAATTTAATTTAGAAAATGAATTTTATGGGTAAAGAAGTCATACAAAACCTGAATTTAGTTTTCTAAGGAGACAAAGTTTTCTTAAGATACTGAACTTTTGTGTGAGACTGTGTGAGGGTCTTTGCCTTGAAGTGATCTGTATTTGTCATTGAGGTCCTTTATTGTCATTTGATTAAGTGAATGGGTATTGTTTCACAGTGACTTGTGATTCTATTTCATCAAGTGTTCTAAAACTTCTTGATATTTTTGATAAACTTCCCAAAGATCGAATTCTAAATGAAGTTCACTTGACCTCTAGCTAACTCTGAGGTTTTACAAAGGGTCCTTGAAACCTCGAAATATTTGTTTTCTCTACATCTCAGAGAGAAGAATATTAAACTCATTAGGCTTATTTGGTATGTTAAATTACATGGGAAGCATTATCAAATAAGTGGTGATAAAACTTCTTAGATTCTATCCTGTGGGTATACATTATTAATGTACACATTCGAGAAATTATATGAACTCCTAGACTCTGGTATGTCATGGTAAATGGTATCAGTCATAATTTTAGTAATTACCTCAAATGTTTTATGTCACAGCAGCAACCAAGTTTCTTTTCAACTGCATTGTAATCAGCCTTTAACCTTGACTTTTTAAGTCTCTTGTCATTTACAGACAGTTATCATTGTACTCTGATCCTCTCTGCAAAATGCTTCATCTTCAAGAAGATTCATAGCAAGGACTTTTTGACAAGTACAGGTTTCTGGTAACTTTCAGGTCATACCACTGAACTGGGTAAGGAATTAAAGAATTCTAATGGAAAACCTGATGGCTTCATAAAACTGTTAACAGAAGATTAAGATCAAGGATTAGTCACATAGGACTAAGCAAACGTTATGAATATGGTTATAATTTTTGGGTTTTGTCTGAAATGTTATTGGTTTTTAATCTGTGTTTTCTAGATATAAGGAAACCTTTAAATTATACTTCTGTAAGTAAAACTGAAACATTTACCTTTTCCCTCTACCTGATCCTTCCAGAGTTTGGAAACTCTTAGGTTCCCAGCAGCTTTCTCAGGTATATAAGGAAGGCCACCTCCTAACAGATGCAGGAATCTCAAGGTATTTTGGGGACCTCGAGAAGAGAAGTATTCACCCCAATCCATCCCCCAAATCTACAGATACCAAAGGCACAATCTATGACACGCTTGGTACATTTTTCCTGGCCTTGAGGTTTTAAAGTTTAATCTGAGATTCTTTATGGAAAGTTCCAGCACAGCCAATTTAAAGAGTCTCAATTAACCAGACTGATTTTGCCAACAAATTAGTCTTAATTTGGCTATATTTGGTAGAAATGCAGGTACTTTTAGAGAGAAAAAGATTATGTTTCAGTGAATATTAAGTCCTAGTTTTGTTCATTGAGGTCTGTATTTACTGGCTTAGATGCAATTCCCAGATAACTTTTTGTAAAGTTCAAAAGTTTGTTTCTGCAATTTATCGCAGCAATCTAATTTTGGATGAAAATCAGGTGTGCCAAGACCTGCACCCAGGAGATTATTCATACTGGAAAAGATATCAGAAAAAGAACTGTTTATGGCCACATTGGAAGGGACCTTATCAGGCCTCTCCTGAATGAACTACAACTCCTGTTTCTGACTTCAACTAAGACCAGTATACTACCAGACCAGGACAAGAAGAAGACAACATCTGAAGTAGACAGCTGACCCAAGATTCTACTTTGACAATCGCTCACATTTTTGCTTATGAGCTAAATGTATTTCTTAGGCTCAATCATATGAAGTTTCAAAAATCAGTCTAATTGCTGGGTTTGTGGCCTATGTCTAGTACTCCCAGGTTGCCTTGGTGGATTTCTCCTCTCCAAGACTCTTAAGTGATGGTCCTCAGAAATTGTATTAAAGGAAGAAACTTAACATCATGCAAGCTAATGTTACCACCAATATCACTAAATGAGACCCTGGCCAATTAATGATGCCTGTTTTGAACCTGGCCATAAATACTCCTTTCCATTAGATATTGAATATTGCATAGCTCCTAACTGGACCTAATGGATTTATGGAACAAGTTTATGACCCTAGTTCTCCCCAGGTTGGTTACGAAGATAGATACATAATCGATTTCCCTTGGGCTCAAGGTCACCAAGGGGTAGCCCTGGAAACAGCCCCTGTCAGTCTGTGAGGTTAATCTGTAACGCGAGCACTCTGGCACCTATCGGTTTTCCAGGGGTAAGACCACTTGGCCACACTATTTGAAGTGTCAAATTTCTTCTCTGAACAATGCTCTTCCAAGTTTAGGGGAAATAATAGGAAAATGATGATGTTGCTCCTACTACCAATTTAAATTACAGTTTGTAGAACTTATAAGGTGATACAGGCTTTTGACTTTCACACTGTATTTCACCTGCTCACATTAAGATGATGATGTCTAAATGACTTGAAATTAAAGATCACATCTACAGTTTGCTATAAAATAATGGGCATACATAATGCACATGCAAGGAAAACTGGCTTAAGTCCCTTATTGGATAACCTAGACTCGGCTGTCAATCCTTGCTGAACATTCTGCCAGTATAACCCCGACAAAAAGAGAGAACCGGGCTATTGGGCCCCAGCATCGAGAGACATGATGGACCCTAGAGCAGGCAAGCAGCCGCTTTGACTTCAAGGGGCCAAATATTTGATCACCTAGTGCTTTCTATTGAAAGATTAATGATTAACAGGGGGCCACTGTGAAGTGAAATCCCTATTTTATGGCAAGACAAGAAATACTTAAAATTTTCTCTGCCCTTTGGCCTCCTCTCTCCCCTCTACTATGCACTGTATACCCGCATTGTGCATTGACCAAATGTCCCCCATCAGCAAACATACCTGCTCAACCATAAAGAGCAACATTCTCCTAGCATCAACAAGACAGACAGCTCCTTAAAAGATAGCATTCCTTCTTGACTTTGTAAGGGGCCGCTTAGATCTGAAGTATGTAAACTGTTAATAGTACGTCACTTAATGTATAGCCTTCTGTCTCAAAAAGCTTGTATTACTGTACCTTGACTTCTAACGGGCAGAACAGTTATCAGAGCTTTCTGAGATGCTCTTCCTGGGTTATAATCTTCAAATTTGCCTCAAATAAAATTTTCCATTTCTTTCTTACATCAACTGATTAATTTTTTGTTGACAGGACCCATACCTTCTAGGTAATTGTATCCATTTTTATAGCCATAGGCTCAGGTGGTCTGAGCTTATGTATGTGAGCTCTGTTGATGACCTAAATGCTTTAATCTACACCATGGCTTTGTATTATATTCAGTGTGATAGTAACAGAGAGAGGGAAGAAAGGGCACTAACATATATATCCAGTACCTACTATGCGCAAGGCACAGTGTTAGGTACTTTAAATAGATTTTTAAAAAGATTAATCTACCCAGAAGCTCTACGAAAAAGTTAAGTGAGGAGTCCACAATCACATGGCAAATCCACTGGTAGACCCAGAATTCATAATCAGGTCTATCTGAATCTTTTGTCTCCATGACACTGTCACTATTTATTAGATAACATCTAATAAATGCCAGGAGAGAGAGTACAAGGCATTCATAACTGTCAGTTATAAATATGTCTCTTAACTGTTATTTATAAAGCAATTAGCTCTATTTTTTCTAACTCAAGTGCCATTTTTAAGGCACTGTAGAACACAGTTTGAAAAATTCTACCATGTTTTTAACATATCATATCACAATTATTAATTTTATAACTTTTTAAATCCTGGGATTTATAAAAATCATTTTTCTTAAACCTTGATATATTTATACTAAATTCTTCACCACACTGGGTGGTGTAATTTATGAGTTTCAGGGCACATTTTGACATACTTTATCTGTACAAATGTCCTCTGGATATAGATAGGTAAGTAGATAGTAGTTTTACACATCCAATTAAAATGATATACTTCTCTCTTCCTGGCTATATTTAATGTAATTTTATATGTAACATGCATCTTCAAAGTCTCTCTGAAATTCACTTGTGCATTTAAATTTCCTACAGGGTGAGTTTGATAGAAGCAAGCCATAAGTAATATTTTGAAGCAAATTTACCGATAGAAGAATTCTGTGACTGTGGAAAAATGATTATATTTTGTGCAGTGTAACAAACAAAAATGTAACTGAGCTGTCCTCTGACCAGCAGATTTGAATTTCGTCTCACTTTGTGAGAAGAAAATTTGACTTTCTTCAGAATGCTGTCTGTGGATATTTTTCTCATACTTATTAACTAACATTTCGAAGTGCAAAAACTATAATGGGCTGCTATGGACTGAATTGTATTTCCCCCTCCCCCAATTCATATGTTGAAGCCCTAATGTGACTATATTTGGAGCTAAGGCCTACACGTAATTAAGGTTAAATAAGATAATAAGGGTGGGCTCCTGATCCAATAGGATTATTGTCCTTACGAAAAGAGCCAACAAAGAGCACTGTCTCTCTCCACCGTGTGAGGTCTCAGTGAGGAGGCTGCCATCTATAAGCCTGTAAGAGAGTTCTCACCAGAAGCCAATTACGCTGGTACCCTCATCTCAGACTTCCAGCCTCCAGAACTAGGCACAAATAAATTTTTGTTGTTTAAGCCACTAGTCTGTGGCATTTGGTTATGACAGCCTGGGCAGACTAAGACAAGGACTTTAAAAACATCTATCTCCAAAACTTTTGTACCAACAGCAATCCAGTTTGGTTTCAGGTGAAAAAGAAACCACAGAGATGATAGATGGGTAGATTGATTGATCTATATATCAATGGATCAATCAATAGATAGACAGATGATCACATTGCATTAAGGGCTCAGATGAGAGCTTTAGTGACTTTGGAAATTTCTGAATGTCATGATATCAAATGTGAACCTATCCCAAGTTATTGATCAAGATACAAGCTCAGAAGTTACTCTCAAGTATTTGATGGAGAATGTACCAACAGCTCACATTCTCCATAGAGGCCATGATGTCAAATGAAAATACTGTTTTCAGGAATTTAATGACCTATCGAATTGGCAAAGGCCCTGAGGTACAACCACAGACCTTTTAAAAGGGGTTACTTAAACTGCCAGTGGTGCCTAACCTGAAAGTCACTATTGTTTTTAGAATTTGTAAACAAATGAAAAGTAAAAAAGTAATTACCTGTTTTTGTGCTGCAGAGTGAAAGGGCAGAAGTCACAGGAAATGATGGCTGTGGTGTGCAGGACTGACAATATTGCTGAAAACAGGTTGAGTACGCAGGAGATAAGAGATTCTTTGTAATCAACTTCCCGGATCCTATAAAAAATGATATCAATGTTATGTCAATATATATGATGGGTCCCAATAATGAAACTACAGATACTGGACAAAGAGGAAAGTTAATAATCACCGGTCTTGGGCCTCAACTTATTTACCAACAATCTATATTAAATGGTTCCACTGGAAAGCTTCTTAAATGATAATAACAGGGTGCAGTATCCCCAAGGATGGGAGAAGTTTTTACAACTCTAAGTTGGTTGATATAGTCACGTAATTATCGAATATTGGTGACTGTGCATTTGATGTATACTATATGACAACGTGAGCGTGTTGTTTCTTTTTTATTTAGGCCGTTCTGAGAACAACCCATAAACAGCTTCCCCCAAGTCTCCTCTTTATTATCATCCATCATGCTTAGCTACTTTAATTTGACATTAGCTACATCTTGATGCCAAGGAGTGCACGGATAATTCCACACTGACATTGCTCATTCCTAAAATGTAACCACAATGTTTGACATGATGCAGTTAGGCAGTAATCAAAAGCATGTTTTCTGTGCTCCCTCATAAAACCTCAGTGGATATAGGGTTTTTTGTATGTGATTATTTTTAGCCCATCAAAGGTGGGAAAAGATAAGTGAATTCTCTAAAAAAACAAACAAAAGCACACAAGTTAGAAAAATTTGGCAACACTCTCATTCATCAACAGGTACGAAGTGCCTATATGTGCCAGCAACTGGGTTTTCCATATTCAGTTCAATATATAAGAACTGCACACCTGATCCACTACAGACACTGTCTGTGACTATTATCTAAAATAAACCTGCTCAAAATTCAACTAACCCCACATCCCTTGCTTATTCGCTCCTTCTCTCTCTCAATATAAAAGACAGAATGATAGAATAATCAGAAGAACCGCAGACCTTTAGATCATTTCTGGCTTATAGTGGAAAAAACGATGGCTTAGGGACCGTATATATAGCCTGTCACTCGCCAGGTGCATGATCTCTGACAAGTCACTTCTGATAATAACGAAACAACACCCTGCTTAAGTAATTCACAGGCTGCTTTGAGAGTCATATATGATAACGTGTAAATATGCTTTGAAAGCTATCAAATGCTTAATAAATGTTGAAAATCCTTATTTGGAAAAGTATTAAAATGCATATCAAGTTTGTATAAATGTGTCTGTATATGTCACAGATGGTTATAAATAAATATGTATAGCATATATATATAATACAAATATGGCAATTTCCAATTTCTTTTACTCAAAGGGATTTTAACATTCTTAAATTTCTACCAATTTGAGGTTTTCAATAAATACAGAGTTGTGATGAATCATGTTTCTATTTAATTAAAGGTTAACAGGTAATTCTTCTGTATTACTATAATAATCTTATATAGTATGTAAGTATTATCAATAAGTTGTATGAATCCTCTTTTCTTTCTCTAAATTAATAGAGTAAAATAGATGTGTATCTGCATTAAGGAATTCACAATGTGAGCAGAGAAAACGGGAGTATATGAAAACTGTTCATTGTACTAAAGTGTGTGTGCTGAAGGCCAATATTTCTGCAGAAATTCAGGAAAGGAATCATTCAATACGGGTGGGAGTAACTGAGAAATCTTCATTAAGAAGATGTGAGGAGTTGGGATTTAATGCACAGAGTGTGGGGACAGAGCAGGTTAAGGAAAACAAGAAGACTCTGGAAGGTCAGTGTAAAAGTGTTATGACTGATGTTTTGAAAGAAGAAGAAAGGATCAAACCAAGTTCCCATTAAGATTTACTGGGGACAGGGGATTAAGAGGTAAAACCCATTATGTGTAAAATAAATAAGCTATAAGGATCTATTGTACAGCACAGGAATACAGCCAATATTTTACAGTAACTGTAAATGGAGTATAACATTTAAAAGTTGAGTCACTATGTTGTACACATGAAACATATAATATAAGTCAGTCAACTATACCTCAAAATTAAAAAAATAGATTTAATAGAGGCAGTACTACCCAACTACTGGTTTTCCTTCCCACTGGCCTCTTTGCTCTTAGTCAAACTCACAAAATATACCCCACTTCAGGGCCTCTTGACATGTTTCTTCAGCTTGGAAAAATTTTCTCCTAGTTATTTCCATGCCTTTCTTCCTTATTATGTTCACACCTTGGCACTTTATCTAAGAGGACTTCTCTGACAACCCTATCTAAAATTAGCACCACCCACAGCATTAATCACCACGTGATATTATAACATACTCCTATTTGTCCTATTTCTCAATCAGCAGATGGACTCTATGACAGCAGACAACTGGCCTGCTTAATTTACTGTGATGAGAGGGAAGCTTGGAGATGGTAGACAGTAGACAGGTGGAAATGTGGAACTGAGAGTTGGGAATGAAGCCAGGACTAGGATGTAAGTAAAGAAGTCATTTGCATAGGAGAAAGTAGTGAAACTATGAAAGGTAAGGTATCTGAAAGAATTGTAGGTTGTTGAGAGCCATTCCAACTTTCTGAACCTTCATTCATTCCATGAGGGATTGAATAGTTATTTGATGATAAATAGTCCTAAAGGTTCTCGGAGTCATCATTCTGAACATCAATTCCAATCATCAATGCTCTAGGTAAAATAAGTACAGGAGAAAGAGTTTAGTATGTACTGAGCCCAGGATATAGTAGGTTGCTCTTGTTCACCAAATACTAAACGAGGGGAGAGCAGCCAAGATGGGAGAGTACAAAGACCCTGAGCTCACCTCCTCTCAGAAGCACAACAAAATCACAGCTACCCGCAGAACAACCACCAATGAAAAAGATGGAAAAAGAAAAGACCTTCTACAACTAAAGACATAAAGAAGAAAAGAAGGGTGGTCTTTCAGTATAAGAGTGAAGAGACTTCACTCTCAAAGGGTACACAAAAAATCTCACATGCGCTGGGACCCAGGGCAAAAGCAGTAATTGGATAGGAGCCTGGGCCAGACCTACCTGCTGGTCTTGGAGGGTCTCCTGGAAAGGTGGGGGGTGGCTGGGGCTCACCATGGGGACGTGGACACTGGTGGCAGCAATATTTGGAAACATTTTACTCCATGAACACTGCTGTTGGTGGCTGCCATCTTGACTCATCAGCTCCAAGACCTGGCCACACCCAACAGCCTATAGGCACTAGTGCTGGGATGTCTCAGGCCAAACAACTAACTGGTCAGGGACAGAGCCCCATGCATCTGCAGACAAGCTACCTAAAGACTTCCTCAACCCACAGCCACATCTAGACAGCCTCTAAGATGGCCTGGCCCAGCTACACCAACCAGTGGGTGGATACAGGCCCTTCCCTCCAGGTAGCCTTCACAAGCCTCTAGACCAGCCTCACCCACCGGGGGGCAAACACTGGATACAAGAAACTACAATCTGCAGCCTGTGGACCTAGCCCACCACAGCAGGCTAGACCCTACCCTGGGGCCAGCTGGGCACTGGCCTTATCCACTAGCAGGCCAACGCAAGCTTCGGGACACACCGGACCCCATACCCAACTATGGCAGGAACCATACACCCCTGCCCACCCCCCCGCCCACCCCCCAAAAAAAAAACATGTGAAAGAAACTCCAGAATCCCTGGACTCCAGGAACCAGCTCTGCCTGCCAGTAATCCGGCACTAACCTCAGGACCTGGCTTCACCTGACAGTGGGCAAGCAACAGCCCTGGAGTCTTCAGGGCCCTGACTCTGCCCACTAGTGAGCCAGCACTAGCCCCAGGGCCCCCTAGGGTTCCACAGCCAGTCACCTAGCGACCAGGTCCCATTGAACGGCAGCCAGCCACATCCACGCAAGGCAGGGCCTGGCAACCAACTGGGCTAGGGACCGACCAAGCCCACCAGACTGCCTACACAGCCCACCAAAACAGGAGAACAAACACAGCCTCTTAGGGGGAACCCCTAGAGCACAGAGATTGGGTGACAAGAGGGGAGTGTGCTACTGGAACAAACAGGACATCGCCTACAGAAGGCCATTTCCCCAAGGTTGAAAATCATAACTAACCTACCACATACATAAAAATACAAATAGCAACTTCAACAAAATTAGGTGGCAGAGCATTATGTTCCAGATGAAGGAACAAAATAAAACCTCAGAAGAAGAAATAGTGAAGTGGAGGTAGGTAATCTATCTGAGAAAGAGTTCAGAGTAATAATCATAAAGATAATCAAAGAACTCAGAAGAAGAACAGACGCACAGAGCAGAAGGTGAGAAGTTTTTAACAAAGAGCTGGAAAATATGAAGAACACCCAAACAGAGATGAAGGATACAGTAACTGAAGTGAAAAAAGGAATCAATAGTAGTAGATTAAATGATACAGAGGAACGATCAGTGAGCTGAAAGAGTAGCGGAAATCACTGCCACTGAACAAAAAAAAAGAATGAAAAGAAATGATGACAGATTAAGAGAAGTCTGGGACAACATCGAGTGCACTCATAGTCACATTACAGGGGCTGCAGAAGGAGAAGAGAGAGAGAAATGGCCTGAGAACATAGCTGAAAACATAATAGCTGAAAACTTTCCTAACCTGGGAAAGGAAACAGTCCCCCAAGTCTGGGAAGCCCAGAAAGTCCTATACAGGGTTAACCCAAACAGGAACACACAAGACATATTATAATTAAGATGACAAAAACTAAATATAAAGAGAGAATATTAAAAGCAGCAAGGGAAAAGCAACAAACAACATACAAAAGAACTCCTGTAAGCCTATCAGCTGATTTTTCAGCGGAAACTCTTCAGGTCAGAAGGGAGTGGTATGATATATTTAAAATGATGAAAGGGAAAAACCTACAACCAAGAATAATCTACCCAGCAAGGCTCTTATTCAGATTTGATGGAGAAATCAAAAGCTTTACAGACAAGAAAAAAGCTGAAACAGTTCAGCACCACCAAACCAGCTTTACAACAATTGTTAAAGACACTTCTCTAGGTTAAGAAGAAAAGGCCACAACTAGAAACAAAAAAAATATGAAATGAAAAAGCTCACCAGTAAAGGCAAACGTATGGTAAAGACAGGAAAGCATCCACACACAAAGGTAGTAGGGAGGTTAAAAGACAAAAGCAGTAAAGTCATCCATATCCACAACAAGCTGTTAAGGGACACGACACACACACAAATTAGCTGTAAAACATGATATCAAAAACAGTAATCGTTGAGGGAAGGAGAGAATAAATGGAGGCTTTTTAAAATGCATTTGAGGGCTTCCCTGGTGGCGCAGCGGTTGAGAGTCCGCCTGCCGATGCAGGGGACACAGTTTCGTGCCCCAGTCCAGGAAGATCCCACATGCCGCGGAGCGGCTGGGCCCGTGAGCCATGGCCGCTGAGCCTGTGTGTCCGGAGCCTGTGCTCCGCAATGGGAGAGGCCACAACAGTGAGAGGCCCGTGTACCGCAAAAAAAAATAATAATAAAATGCATTTGAAATTAAGAGATCAGAAACATAAAACAATCATGTATATATATGATCTGCTATACAAAAACCACATGGTAACCATAGATATACACACAAAACAGAAAAAGGCATCCAAACGTAACACTAAAGATAGTCATCAAATTACAAAAGAAAAGAACAAAAGAAGAAAGGGAAAAAAACCCTACAAATTTAAAACAATTAACAAAATGGCAATAAAAACATACATATTGATAACTACCTTAAATGTAACTTGACTAAATGCTTCAATCAAAATACACAGAGTGGCTGAATGGATAAAAAAAATTACCTGTATATATGCTGCCTGCAAGAGACTCACTTCAGATCTAGAGACCATACAGGCTGAAAGTGAGGGGATGGAAAAAGGTATTCCATGCAAATGGAAACCAAAAGAAAACCAGAGTAGCAACACCTAGACAAAATAGACTTTAAAATAAAGACTGTTATAACAAACAAGATGGATGCTACATAATGATCAAGGGATCAATCCAAGAAGAAGATATAACAATTGTAACTATACATGCCCCCAGCATAGGGGCACGTCAATATATAAGGCAAATGTTAACAGCCATAAAAGGGGAAATCTATCATAACACAACAATAGTAGGGGAATTTAATACTCCACTTACATCAGTGGACAGATCATCCAGACAGAATATCAGTAGGGGAAAACTGGGCTTAAATAACACATCAGACCAAATGAACTTAATTAACATTTATTTATAGAGCATTCCACCTGAAGGCAACAGAATACACATTCTTTTCAAGTGCACATGGAACATTCTCCAGGCTAGCACACATGCTAGGCCACAAAACAAGCCTCAGTAAACTTAAGAAAACTGAAATCTTATTAAGCACCTTTTCCAACCATAATACTGTGAGGCTAAAAACTCAACAAGAAAAAAATTGTAAAAAAAACCCCAAACACATGGAGGCTAAACAATATGCTACTAAACAATTAAGGATCACTGAAGAAATTAAAGAGGATACAAAAAACTATATACAGACAAATGAAAATGAAAACACGAAGATCCAAAACCTGTGGGACACCGCAAAAGCAGTTCTAAGAGGGGAGTTAATAGCAATACAAGCTTACCTCAGAAAACAAGAAAAATCTCAAAGAACCTAACCTTACACCTAAAGCCAATAGAGAAAGAACAAAACCCAAAGTTAGTAGAAGGAAAGAAATCATAAAGATCATAAAATAAATAAACAAAATAGAGACTAAAAAAATAGAAAAGAGCAGTAAAACAAAAAACTAGGTTTTTAAAAAATAACCAAAATTGATAAAATCTTAGCCAGACTCACCAAGTAGAAAGGGAAAGGGCCCAAATCAATAAAATCAGAAATGAAAAGGAGACATTACAAATGACACGCAGAATACAAAGGACCATAAGAGACAACTACGAACAACTATATGCCAATAAAATGGACAACCTAGAAGAAATGGACAATTCTTAGAAAAGTACATGATCCCAAGGCTGAACCAGGAAGAAATAGAAAATGTGAAAAGACTAATTACCAGTACAGAAATTGAATCAGTAATTTAAAAACTCGAACAAACAAAGGTTCAGGACCAAATGGCTTCACAGGTGACTTCTACCAAACATTTAGAGAAGAGTTAATACCTATCCTTCTGAAACTATTCCAAAAAACTGCAGAGGAAGGAACACTTCTGAACTCATTCTATGAGACCAGCATCACTCTGATACCAAAACCAGACAAAGATATCACAAAAAAAGGAAAATTACAGCCAATATTACTGATGAATATAGATGCAGAAATCCTCAATAAAATACTAGCAAACCGAGTCCAACAGTTACATTAAAAGGACTGTTCACCATGATCAAGTGGGATTTATTGCAGGGATGCAAGGATTTTTCAATATCCACAAATCAATCAATGTGATACACCACGTTAACAAACTGAAGAGTAAAACCATATGATAACCTCAACAAATGCAGGAAAAGGTTTTGATAAAATTCAAAACCCAATCATGATTTAAACTTTCCAGAAAGCAGGCATAGAGCGAACATTATAAAGGCCATACATGACAAACCCATAGCTAACATCATACTCAATGGTGAAAAGCTGAAAGCATTTCCTCTAGGATCAGGAACAAGAGAAGGATGTCCACTTTTGCTACTTTTATTCAATATTGTTTTGGAAGTCCTAGCCAAAGCAATCAAAGAAGAAAAATAAAAGGAATCCAAATTGAAAAGGCAGTAAAACTGTCACTTTTGGCAGATGGCATGATACTATACACAGAAAATCCTAAACACACTACTAGAAAACTACTAGAGCTCAGCAATGACTTTGGTAGTTTCAGGATACAGAATTAATATGCAGAAGTCTGCTGCATTTCTATACACTAACAATGAAAGATCAAAAAGAGAAATGAAGGAAACAATCCCATTTACCACTGCAACAAAAAGAGTAAAATACCTACGAATAAACCTACCTAAGGAAGCAAAAGACCTGTACTCTGAAAACTATGACACTTATGAAAGAAATGGAAGGTGACACAAAAAAATGGAAAGATACAGAGTGTTCTTGGATTGGAAGAATCAATAGTGTTAAAATGACCATACTACCCAAGGCAATATACAGATTCAATGAAATCTCTATCAAAATACCAATGACATTTTTCATATAACTAGAACAAATAATTTTAAAATTTGTATGGAAGTACAAGAGACCTAAGAGCCAAAAAAATCTTGAAAAAGAAGAACAGAGCTGGAAGAATTATGCTCCCTGCCTTCAGACTATACTACAAAGCTACAGTCATCAAAACAGTATGGTACTGGCACAAAAAAAGACACACAGATCAACAGAACACGATAAGAGAGCCCAGAAATAAGCCCACGCACTTATGGTCAATTAATCTACAACAAAGGAGGCAAGAATATGCAATAGAGAAAGGACAGTTTTTTCAATAAGTCATGCTGGGAAGACTGGAAAGCTGCATGTAAAAGAATAAAATTAGAATATTCTCTAACAGTATATACAAAAATAAACTCAAATGGATTAAAGACCTAAATGCAAGACTAGACACTATAGAACTCCTAGAGGAAAACCCAAGCAGAACACTCTTTGACATAAATTGCAGCAGTATTTTTTTGGAGCTGTCTCCTAAGGCAAAGGAAACAAAAGCAAAAACAAATGGAACCTAATTAAACTTAAAAGCTTTTTCACAGCAAAGCAAACCATCACCAAAATGAAAAGACAAACTACTGAGTGAGAAAAAAAATTTGCAAATGATATTACCGATAAGGGATCTAACATATATAAACAGGTTGTACAACTCAACATCAAAAAAAAAAAAAACACAATTAAAAAATGGGCAGAAGAACTGAATAGACATTTTTCCAAAGAGGAAATGAAGATGGCCAACAGGCACATGAAAAGATGCTCACCATTGCTAATCATCAAAGAATTGCAAATCAAAACCAAAATGAGGTATCACCTCACACCCATCAGGATGGCTACCATCAAAAAGAACACAAATAACAAATACTGGCAAGGATACGGAGAAAAGGGAACCCTCCTACATTGCTGATAGGAATGTAAGTTGGTGAACCCACTGTGGAAGTCAGTATGGAGGTTTCTCAAAAAACTAAAAATAGAACTGCCATATGACCAGCAATTCCACTTCTCCATATATACCTGAAAAAAAACAAAAGCACTAATTTGAAAAGATACATGCACCCCAATGTTCATAGCAGCATTTTTACAACTGCCAAGATATGGAAGCAACTTAAGTGCCCATCAACAGATGAAAGGATAAAGAAGATGTGATACACACATACACACACACACACACACACACACACACACACACACACACAATGGAATGCAATACTACTCACGCATAAGAAAGAATGAAATTTTTGCATCTGCAGCAACATGAATGGACTTGGAGGGCATTATGCTAAGTGAAATAAGCCAGACAAAGACAGACAAGTACTGTATGATCTCACATATGTGCAATCTAAATACAACAAACTAGTGAATATAACTAAAAAAAAAGATTGCTCACAGATACATAGAACTAGTGGTTACCAGTGGAGAGGGGAGGGGCAAATAGGGATGGGAGAGTGGGAGGTACATAGTATGGTGTAAGACAGGCTCAAGGATATATTGTACAACACGGTATATAGTCAATATTTTGTAATAACTGTATAAACAGAAAGTATCCTTTAAAAATTGAATAAAATTTAACAAAAAAACCCTAAATAGCATATGTTTATTTTCACATGATTTACCTTTTTTCTTAAAAGTATGATTTAAAAGAAGTCTAGGTATTTGAGATTGAAAAAAATTCCATTATCTAGTTAAAGTTATGCTCTAATTAAGATGAACAGAGAAGATATTTTCGATTAAATCCTGAATATTCCTTGGGTTTTATAGAAGCAAAACCGGGTGGACTCTTTGGGCACTAACCATAACAGCCTGAACTTGGAACAATCAGAGAGAGAAAATCTGAACAAAGTTAAGTTGTTGGCAGGTCACACTTAATAACCTACTATTTAAGTGCTTAAAGCAGTTAGACTCAACCCTCACCATGGCCAGTATCCCCTGCCACTCTGCTGTGAGTTTTTGCTGCTTGTCCAGATGTCATTCTTAAACACTTAAATACATATTCCCAAAACCAAGTTACTTGGACCATATGGTTGATCCAGAACTACTAATTTATTTACTTAATTTTTTTTTATATGTGTATGGTGGAGGTGGCTGTTATACCGACTGACTAAAAAGGAGGGACAGATGGTAAAGCCAGATGAAATACAAAGGTTAAAATATTCATGACCACGATTCCTCATGAGATTGAACACAGATCCAGACAGGATCTCCTACTAGATATTCTGAAGTTGGAGACTTTTCACCATTCCTTCTAAAACTATATTTATCAGGTTATCTCCATGTTTTCCTATTCATGATCCTTTCACTCCAAGCAGACTGGTTTCCTCACTGCCTGCTAATCATTCCTTATATAACCCTGCCTTTATATTTTTGCTCATGCCACCAACTTTGCTTGTGATGCCATCCTTAATGTTTTTGCTGATCCAAATCTGACCATCATCCAAGACCAAGATCAGGCTGTCGATCAACTGAATACTTCCTGACCATCCTGGCCTGTTACCAATCTTTCCCTCTTGTAGATACTATAGTGTTCTCTGTCTATACATGCCATTTAGTAATTGTATCATGTCTTTTATAAAGTTAATTTTTTTATCCCCAGGTTTCTTTTTGCAAAAAGTTGTGTGCTTTTGTGCTCTTTTATACCTTCTGGTACCCACTATATGCCTAGTTCTTCATCTTACACACAGCTGGTATTCTACAAATATTTGATTGATGGAAAACACAGGTAAGTAGTATTTTATTTCTAATGAAAACAAATTCATGTTTTAAGGGAATGTAATGATTTTTTTCTTAAACAAAGCACCATAATGTCAACATTGTTAACCATGGCCCTAGGGGCTGCAGTTTTGTACTGTATTATTTTTCTGTTTAAAAATTAATAATCTTGTACCATAGCCACTGCCTTTTAAAATTTACTGGCATTGATTAGGGTCCACTCTGGACTGTGAAGGATAGCTTTGATTTGGGTCTTGGTGTTACAGTAGCAGTTGACAGGAGAAACAAAGTGAAGGTTTGTCAATGGGTCAAAACACTGAGAATATTAATAATACATTCAGATTGTAATTTTCATCTTCAGAACAAAAATGAAGACATTAACAAAGACCATAGGGACCTCAGAACTGATAAACATTCATTTAACAAAGAAGGCATTTTCTGAGACATAGACTTGTGCTGCAAGAATTCACAATCAGTGCTCCGGTATATTGGCTCTGAAGTATATTTAGTATACATACTAAAGTATATTTGTTATACTTACTCCATGTAAGTTTCAGGGGAATTTGTCAGACAACTGTTTACCTGCTTTTCTTTGCAGTCCCTTTTTTTCCTACTCCTATCTTTTGGATCTTTTACTCCAACCCTTCAGTGCCCTCTGGGGCCAGCACCCTCTCCTTACAAATGACTGAGTTTCCTCTTTTCTCCATACCTAACTCCACACACTAAGTGCAGCCACTCTTCCCAACAGTTGGCAGTTTGATCTTTTCCAGCATAGGGCTACCTCAGCCAACAGCTATATTCATAGACTATATGATGCAAAATACAATCGTATTTATTTTCTATAATCCAAAGGCTACTCAATCTCTTTTTGAATTGTGCAGTAAGAGGAGAGAATTTTTGGAGATTCCCAGATCTTTCTTTTATGCCACCATCTAGTATTTTTTGGAAATAAAGATATACCTGATCATAAATTAAGGATAAAAGCATTCTTAACATATTTTCCCTTGACTAATGATAAGCAAACTCAGGATTCATCATTGCATTCATCATCACCAAAGGACTCAGACCCTAATACTCTAATAATGTCATTTTAAAACAAGAGTGCCTGAGCTATTGACCCAAACAACACTAGATTTTCTGTTACATTAACTGACTGCATGCTAAATGCATTCAAATTCTCTACAAATTAGTTTTAAAGATTAAAATTTTCTCTGTACCAATACCTTTTAAAAAATCCAATACTGAGGGGAGAAGTCAGGGTGGTGGGGGAGTAAGAGGATGTGGAGTTCATCTCTTCCCACAAATGCATCAAGAATACATCTACAAATGGAACAGTTCTCACAGAGCACCTGCTGAACACTAGCAGAGGACCTTGTACACCTAAAAGGACAAGAAAGATCCCTGCATAACCAGGTAGGACAAAAGAAAGAAGAAGGGAAAAGGAAGGTGAGAGGAAGAGGGAAGAGACCTATGCCCCTGGGGGGGAGCTGAAGGAGAGGAGAGGTTCCCGCATCCAGGGAAGCCCCCTCACCAGTGGGGAGATAAACTGGGACAGAAGGGGAGCTTCGGGGGCTACTGGAGGAGAGTGCAGCAACTGGTCTGTGGCAGGCAGGACAGAGTGGGACCTACACAGACAGTCCGTGCCACAGGCCTGCACCCCCCAGCCTGAGAGATGTGTACACCTATGTGGACAGGGAGGGGCTGGGTGCTGGAATGTGGAGTTTGGAGAGCAGACCCAGGGAAAGGATTGCTGTTGGATTCCAGCAGACAGCCTGAAAGGACGGGATTGAGGAAATCTGCAACCAGGAATGCTTGTGGAGGAAACCCAGACAGCTACAGAAGTAAAGCACCATGGCTGAGTGATGTGCAAAGGGCAGGGCCACCATTGCAGCCTCTCTTCTGATGCATCGGCCCCTGCCTCCCCGGGCACGAGGAAGGACTCCTACCAGGGTGGGTGCTCTTGCAACCCTGGCGGCAGCTGCCTCTTCCTCTGTGCCCCATCCCTGCTGGGGTGGGCTCTCTTGTGCCCCCAGCTACCGCCTTCTCTGTGCCCCCTCCTTGCTGGGGTGGACTTGTGTGCTCTAGGAGTAGACCTCTGCGGGTGGCCCACAGACAGCACTGGGGCTGAAACCACAGCTGAGCCCCAGGGACTGTGCAACTAAAGAAAAAAAGCTAAAATCTCTCCCCACAACTGCACAAACCACAGACTGACACCCCCGAGACCAGCGTTGTAAACTCAGCACCTGAAGACCATCTGAACAGACAACAAGTACTCCTGCAGCCAAGATGGGTCTAGCTTTAGCAGCTGTAGACTTTGTGGGCATGTATCTGTGGGGGTTGGGTCAGGCTAGAGTCTGAGCTGCCCCCACAGCACCCACAGTGGGTCCAGATCCATGATTACTGCAATCCTGGGACCTGAATTCAGTGGATCTATGCTGGTGGCCTGGTGAAAACGTCTGAGAGACACCAGGGCCAATTGCCAGCATACTCATGGTTAAGGTGGGGCCGAAAGCAGTGCCAACAACAGTGTAATCGGAGAGCTTGCACAAGGGGTGAAAGGTGACACAACAGAGCACACCCACAGGTGAACAGCTCCAGAGGAGGAATACTCAGTGGCTTCTCTCCCAGTGGGAGTGCTTCAATCCCACCTAGCTAACACCGCAGATCAGAACACAGCTACTAAACAGATCTGGGGGCCTCTACTCCAACAACTAGGGAGCAGATCCCACCCCTGACAGTGCAGTGACAACCATAGTGCAAAGGGGAGGCTCTGTTCAATATTCAGTGCAGGTTCTGGTCACCACAACATCAGTCACACCTCCTATCAAGAGGATAATGGCCATGATACACGGAGGAAAGAGGTGGCAGACATCTATACTATAAAAACAGCCCTCACACCAAAAATTATTAAACCCACGCAGGCTACACAAGGATGTTTGCACGTAAAAATAGCCCTCCAAGACAGTCTGAGGGTCTGGCACTGGAAGGAAAACACCCCAGAGCATTTAGTCTTCAAGGCCAGTGGGACTTGAGTGCAGGAGCTCCACAGGACTGGGGGAAACAGAGACTCCACTCTTGGAGGGCACACACAAGGTCTCACATGCATGGGACCCAGCACAAAGCAGTACCTCCACAGGAACCTAGACTAGACCTACCTAGGGGTCTTGGAGGGTCTCCTGGGGAGGTGAAGGTCGATTCTAGCTCACTGTGGGGGCAAGGACACTGGTAGCGGATGCCCCAGGGAATATTGATTGGAGTGAGCTCTCCCAGAGGTCCACATTTCAGCACCAAGACCCAGCCCCACCCAACAATGTACAGGCTCCAGTGCTGGAAAGCCTCAGGCCAAACAACCAACAAGACAGAAAACACAGTCCCACCCATCAGAAGACAGGCTGCCTAAAGTCATACTGAGCTCACAGCCTCCTTAAAACACTCCCCTTGACATAGCCCTGCCCAACAGAGGAACAAGACCCAGCTCCACACACCAGAGGACAGGCACCAGTCCCTCCCACCAGGACGCCTACAGAAACACCAGGATCAATCTCACCCACCAGGGAGTGGACACCAGAAGCAAAAGACTATGATCCTGTAGCCTGTGGAAAGGAGACCACAAACACAGAAAATTAGACAAAATGAGATGACAGAGAAGTATGCTGCAGATGAAAGAACAAGAAAAAACCCCACAAGAACAACTAAATAAAGAGGAGATAGGCAATCTACCTGGAAAAGAATTCAAAGTAATGATAGTAAAGATGATTCAAAATCTTGGAAAAAGAATGGAGGCACAGACTGAGAAGATACAAGAAATGTTTAAGAAAGAGACAGAAGATTTAAAGAACAAACAGAGATGAACAAGGCAATAACTGAAATGAAAAATACACTAGAAAGAATCAATAGCAGAGTGAGCGAGAAGACAGAGTGGAGGAAACCACTGCCATGGAACAGAATAAAGAAAAAAGAATGAAAAGAAATGAGGACAGTCTCAGAAACCTCTGGGACAATATGAAATACACCAACATTCACATATAGGGGTCCCAGGAGAAGAAGAGAGAGGGAAAGGGCTTGAGAAAATATTTGAAGAGATTATAGCCCAAAACTTCCTAACATGGGAAAGGAACCAGTCACCCAAGTCCAGGAAGCACAGAGAGTCCCATATGGGCTAAACACAATGAGAAACATGCCGAGACACATATTAATCAAACTGACAGAAAGTAAATACAAAGAAAAATATTGAAAGCAACAAATAACATACAAGGGACTCTCCATAAGGTTATCAGCTGATTTTTCAGCAGAAAGTCTGCAGATCAAAAGAGGGCAGCATGATATATTTAAACTGATGAAAGGGGAAAACTTACAACCAAGAATAGTCTACCCAGCAAGGCTCTCATTCAAATTTGACAGAGAAATCAAAAGCTTTACAGAAAAGCAAAAGGTAAGAGAATTTGGCCCCACCAAACCAGCCTTACAACAAATGCTAAAGGAACATCTCTAGGAAGGGGGAAAAAAAGAGGTTACAACTAGAAACAAGAAAATCACAAATGGGAAAGCTCACTGGTAAAGGCAAACATAAAGTTGTAGTAGGAAATCACCCCCACACAACTATATCAAAATCAGCAACCATGAGAAGAGGAGAGTACAAATGCAGGAAATGGGAATTGCATGTGAAATTAAGAGATCAGAAACTTAAAACAAATACATATATATATAGATATAGATATAGATATAGATATATATATAGGCTGCTGTATGAAAACATCATGGGAAATGCAAACCAAAAAACTGCGATACACACAAAAGAAAAAACAACCCAAACACAACACTAAAGATTGTCATCAAACCACAAGAAAAAAAGAAAGAAAGAGGAAAGGAAGAAAAAAGATGTAAAGAAACAAACTCAAAACAATTAAGAAAATGGCAACAGTAACATACATATTGATAATCACCTTTAAGGTAAATGGATTAAATGTTCCAACCAAAAGACACAGACTGGCTGAATGGATTCAAAAACAAGACCCATATATGTATGCTGTCTAAAAGAGACCACCTTCAGACCTAGGGACACATATGGACTGAAAGTGAGAGGATGGAAAAGGTATTCCATGCAAGTGGAAATCAAAAGAAAGCTGGAATAGCAATACTCATATTAGACAAAATAGACTTTAAAATAAAGACAGTTACAAGAGACAAGGAAGGACACTATGTAATAATTCAGGGATCAATCCAAAAAGAAGATATGACAAATGTAAATATAAACGTATTCAATGTAGGAGCATCTTAATATATAAGGCAAAAGCTAACAGCCATAAATGGGGAAATAGGCAGTAACACGATAATAGTGGGGGACTTTAACAACCCACGTACACCAATGGACAGATCATCCAGACAGAAAATTAACAAGGAAACACAAGCCTTAAATGACAACAGTAGACCAGATACACTTAATTGATATTTATATGACATTCCATCTGAAAGCAGCAGAACACACTTTCTTTTCAAGTGCACATGGAACAGTCTCCAGGATAGATCATATCTTGGGCCACAAATCAAGCATTGGCAACTTTAACAAAATTGAAATCAGACCACAATGCTATGAGATTAAAAATCAATTACAGAAAAGAAAACTGTAAAAATCACAAACATATGGAGGCTAAACAATATATTACGAAACAACCAAAGGATCACTGAAGAAATCAAAGAGGAGATCAAAAAATACCTAGAGACAAATGACAACAAAAACATGATGATACAAAACCTATGGGACATGGCAAAAGCAGTTCTAAGTAGGAAGTTTATAGCAATAAAATCTTACTTCAGGAAACAAGAAAAATCTCAAACAACCTAACCTTATACCTAAAGCAACTAGAGAAAGAAGAACAACCTAAATCCAAAGTTAGCAGAAAAAATCATAAAGAACAGAGCAGAAACAAATGAAACAGAGATGAAGAAAACAATAGAAAAGATCAATGAAACTAAAAGCTGGTTCTTTGAAAAGATAAACAAAATTGATAAACCTTAACCAGATTCATCAAGAAAAAAAGGGAGACAACTCAAATCAATAAAATTAGAAATGAAAAAGGAGAAGTTACAACGAACACCACAGAAATACAAAGAATCGTAAGGGACTACTACAAGCAACTATATGCTAATAAAATGGACAACCTAAAGAAATAGACAAATTCTTGGAAAGGTACAAGCTTCCAAGACTGAACCAGGGAGAAACAGAAAATATGAAAGGACCAATCACAAGTACTGAAATTGAAACTGTGATTTAAAAAGTCCCAACAAACAAAAGTCCAGGACCAGATGGCTTCACAGGTGAATTCTATCAAGCATTTGAGAAGAGTTAACACCTATCTTTTTGAAACTCTTCCCCAAAATTGCAGAGTAAGGAACATTCCCAAGCTCATTCTATGAGGCCATCATCACCTTGATACTAAAACCAGACAAAGATACCACCAAAAAAAAAAAAAAAAATTACAGGCCAATATCACTGATGAACATAGTCGCAAAAATCCTCAACAAAATACTAACAATCAGAATCCAACAACACATTAAAAGGATCATGCACCATGATCAGGTGGGATTTATCCCAGGGATGCAAGGATTCTTCAATATCTTCAAATCAATTAGTGTGATACACCACATTAACAAACTGAAGAATAAAAACCATATGATCATTTCAATAGATGCAAAAAAAGCTTTTGACAAAATTCAAACGCATGTATGATGAAAACTCTCCAGAAAGAGGGCATACCTCAACGTAATAAAGGCCACATATGAGAAACACACAGCAAACATCATTCTCAACAGTGAAAAGCTGAAAGCATTTCCTCTAAGATCAGGCTCAAGACGAGGATGTCCATTGTTGCCACTTTTATTCAACGTAGTTTTTGAAGTCCTAGCCACAGTAATCAGAGAAGAAAAAGAAATAAAAGGAATCCAAATTGGAAAAGAAGAATTAAAACTGTCACTGTTAAAAGAAAAAAAGGAAAAAAAACCCCATAAAAACTGTCACTGTTTGCAGATGACATGATACTACACATAGAAAATGCTACCAGAAAACTACTAGTGCTCATCAATGAATCTGGTAAAGTTTCAGGATACAAAATTAATACACAGAAATCTCTTGTATTCCTATACACTAACAACGAAAGATCAGAAAGAGAAATTAAGGAAACAATCCCATTTACCATCACATCAAAAGAATAAAATACCTAGGAATAAACCTACCTAAGGAGGCAAAAGATCTGTACTCAGAAAACTATAAGGTACTGATGAAATAAGTCAAAGATGACACAAACAGATGGAGAGGTATTCCATGTTCTTGGATTGGAAGAATCAATATTGTCAAAATGACTATACTACCCAAAGCAATCTACAGATTCAGTGCAACCCCTATCAAATTAGCAGTAGCATTTGTCACAGAATTAGAATGAAAAATTTTACAATATGTATGGAAAGACAAAATAACCAAAACGATCTTGCAAAAGAAAAAAAAAAACAAATGGAGCTGGAGGAATCAGGCTCCCTAACTTCAGACTATACTACAAAGCTACAGTCACCAAAACACTATGGTACTGGCACAAACACAGAAATATAGATTAATGGAACAGGACAGAAAGTCCAGAGATAAACCCACACACCTATGGTCACCTAATCTATGACAAAGGAGAGGCAAGAATATACAATGGAGAAAAGACAGTCTCTTCAATAAGTGGTGCTGGGAAAACTGGACAGCTATACATAAAAGAATGAAATTAGAACATTCTCTAACACCACACACAAAAATTAACTCAAAATGGATTAAAGATCTACATGTAAGGCCTGAGACTATAAAACTCTTAGAGGAAAACACAGGCAGAAACCTCTCTGACATAAATTGTAGCAATATCTTTTCTGACCCACCTCCTAGAGTAATGAAAATAAAAACAAAAGTAAACAAAAGGGACCTAAGTAAACTTAAAAGCTTTTGCACAGCAAAGGAAACCACAAACAAACTGAAAAGACAATCCACCGAATGTGAGAAAATATTTGCAAACAAAGTGATCAACAAGGGATTAATCTCCAATATATATAAACAGCTCATGCAGCTCAATATCAAAAAAAAAAAAAAAACCCAATCAGTAAATGGCTGGAAGATCTAAACAGACATTTTTCCAAAGGAGACATACAGATGGCCAAGAGGCACATGCCAAGATGCTTAACACCACTAATCATTAGAGAAATGCAAATCAAAACCATAATGAGGTATCACCTCACACTGGTCAGAATGTCCAGCATCAAAGAATCTATAAACTATAAATGCTGGAGAGGGTGTGAAGAAAAGGGAACCCTCCTACACTGTTGGTGGGAATGTAAATTGGTACGACCATTATGCAGAACAGTATGGAGGTTCCTTAAAGAACCAAAAACAGAGCTACCATGTGATCCAGCAATCCCACTCCTGGGCATATATCCTGAGAAAACCATAAATCGAAAAGATACATGCACTCCAATGTTCACTGCAGCACTATTCACAATAGCCAGGACATAGAAGCAACCTAAGCGTCCATCGACAGAGGAATGGATAAGAGGATGTGGTACATACATACAATGGAATATTACTCAGCCATAATAAGAATGAAATAATGCCATTTGTAACAACATGGACAAACCTGGAGATTATCATACTAAGTGAAGTCAGTCAGACAGAGAAAGACAAATATCGTATGATATCACTTATATGTGGAATCTAAAAAATGGTACAAATGAACTTATTTACAAAACAGAAATAGAGTCACAGATATAGAAAACAAACTTATGGTTACCAGTAGGGAAAGGGAGGGTGGGATAAATTGGGAGGTTGGGATTGACATATACACACTACTATATATAAAATTAGATAACTAAGAAGGACCTACTGTATAGCACAGAGAGCTCTCTCTACTCAATACTCTGTAATGACCTATATGGGAAAAGAATCTAAAAATGATTGTATATATGTGTATGTATAACTGATTCACTTTGCTGTACACCAGAAACTATCACAATATTGTAAATCAACTATACTCCAATAATTTTTTTTTAAAATTAAAAAAACCCAATATCTTTCTTCCGAGCCCTGTTGTGGAGGCTATGAAAATTCCATCTCTAGAACCCAGTGCATCTCTTTACTACATACCTGAAAATCCACTGCTGCTGGTAATAGTTTTAATATATATTTTTAAATATATGTTTTCTGTGACATTGATAGCTCTTTGCTTCAACTGCAATGGAAACTGGTTGACTACTTTTATTTCCTTTTTTTCTACTCCTATTACTTCTCCATTTATCCCACTAGTTAAGAAAAAGGAGGTGAGAAATTGTCAGAATAAGTAGTCCACATGCCAGAAACATCAGACAAAAGGGTATGGCATTTGAGATGACTTGGTGGGATGCAAATGCTAGAGATATTGGAATACTTATTTCCATGCTTTACAGTCTTTAGAGAAGGGCCATATCTTCCCAGTGGATTTGGCAGAACATTTCCACCAAGGGATGCAATCTGTTGGAAATCCTTTTTTTCAACAAGATTCTCTGGTTCTGTCTTGGTCACCACCCCAGCAAAATTTGCAGATATTTTTTCAGTGGCTGTCTAGCCCCACTCCAAGTATAATGAAGTAGTCATTCATTCAGTAAGCTAAAGAAGCAGAAACATTTTTGGTAAGGTTGGCAATACATACTACTGTCCATCTTTTACTACTATATTGAGATGTTTTCTGTGCATCACTCTACAGCAATCATTGAAAACATGCTATTTTCTTCTGCACACTATAGAAAGATTTCACAATTAAGCATTATAGCTTATTGTCCCTGGAAAATAATTTATTGAAGAACAAAGAATTAAAACCTGTGACTACCTAATTTTTTACGTTTGTTACAACAATTAATGGGCATAAGATCATCATATAAAATAAGATGTTTACTGAATGTTTATATGTTTCTTTAAAATATAAATAAGCCTATATTCAGTAAACATTCATCCATAGTTGCCACTGCATACAGTCTAGCATTTATTTCTTGTTGTTTTTAAGACTACCACAAATAAACCTTTACCCTTAGAATTTTTTCAAATACAAAATGTACTATTAGTCTTCAACTGTACAGACCTGATGCAAATGATATATCTTAGATATAGTATTAGTTTGAAAACAAAACAGAAAAAAATACATATGAACAACAACAAAAATATCTCTGCATATATTTAAAAAAATTATCTGTGGTACATGGTTAAACTCTATGTAGATTGACCAAAACCTTAATAATGGTCATGAGTCAGAACCTTATCAATCTTCTAGAGTGGTTCTGACTGAAAACCAGCAGAGCAAATTCAATCAAGATTGAGAAGGATGTAGTGGAAATGAAAGAGGGAACAGTCTGGTATTGAGGTAGAAGCTTATCACTGATCTAGGATAGTCCTGCTTTTTTTTTCTTCTTAAATTTACAATTTCCTATTTTCTGATATAATTTTCTAAAATTACAATTTTCTATATTTTCTCCAGGGCATGAGTATTAAATGAAATTGTTATTTAAAATATGTGAAACTCAATGACAATAGCAAATCTCAAGAGTTAAACATCCAACAAAAGGAGTGATTAACAGTACCTCTATGCCAAGAGGAATAAGTAGAGTCATCAAGCTGGCCTCTATATAGTTATGACATCTGGCACCTGTACTTACATGCCCTTTAAAAAATTTACTTGGAAATGTAATATAGGCACTCACAGAAAAGGAATAAAACATATATTCACAGAAGAGATTCACAAGACAAGTCAAATTCTCCCTTTTTTGACTCTCATTCCTTCCTCTTTCTCCACTTTTAACCATGTTTGCTCTTAATTCTTATTATTAGTGCTTCTTGATTTATCACCTCTAGATACTCTATAGATTCTCATCTATAAAATGTGATGAGTTATGCACACTTACCCTACCACCCTCTCTCCACTTCTTTCTTCAACTCACCTTACTTTAAATTCTTCTCATGTTAACACTTATCAGTGTAATATTCAATAATATTCTTAATCCTTTATTTCTGGGTCCACTACCTTTACTCTCTATCAGCTGGATTCCCATATTGTAAGATGAGAAACATTAGCCTACCCACATCTCTATACCCGCCCTTCCTTACCTCCTGACTCTGTTATCTATGTCATCATTTAATATTGCCAAGTTTTATAATATATATTCTCCTCTGTAAATATATCAAAGTCTTCTGTGTGTCTAGTTTTATTCTAAACCTTGAATACCATTGACTAGAATGTATGATATGATTGTGTAGGAATGATCAACTGTACAACCAAGTTGTATGACTGTATGTGTAGGAAAAGTAATATAATCTTATTGTCACTAAATCTGTGCCACTTGAAGAATGTTCCAAGCATCAAAGTCCAACGGTTTATCTTACTCAATGCTCCAAAAAAAATTGCTCAAAATAGTTGAAAATTGTAGTTTGTTTTTTGCAAAACCATGACTTTACCACATTGCACTTTTTGCAAAGTTTTTAATTGCCTTTCTTTCTTATTTTTGGTAGAAGAGATATTAAGAGCTTCCACTTTTCCAATAATTAGAATTTACTATATTCTTGAAGACATTCTCATGTAAATCAATGCTTTCTGGTTTTTCTGAAAAACTATAATTCTGGGGGGTCCACTGAACCCCTAAGTTACTTCTGTTTGTTAAATCCCGTGTCTTTCTTGGATTTTTCTTTAATTTTGCTGCAATAATTTAATTTTTCTTTTTGTTCTTAAAAATAGGTACATGGGAGATGAACTTTTTTAGATTTTGCAGATTTTAAAATATGTTTTTGTCTTAAATTTATTGATAGTTTGGTTGGGGGCACAAAGTAATTTCTGGGTTCTAAATCATTTTCACTCAGAATTCCTAGTAGCATAATTATGTTAATAAAAAGACTGATTTAACTCAGATTCGTATCTTTTCACTGGCAACATACGTGCTCAATGCCAGCCTTTTAATGCCATTTCTATATCTTTGATACTTGTAACAATCTATCCAGGTGTGAGTCTTCTTCCTCTCTACATACACAATTTGTGACTAAGAGGAAAGTTTCTCAGGCAAGACTATGGTCTAGAGCTGGGTGTGCCACTAAATTGTGGGACCTCCTGTAAGTTAAAAACTGAATCATATTTCACTTTATTCAGTTTTAAAATGATGAGCGTTTAACCCTTAGGTTAATAATAAACATATCAGAACTGTTAGAAAAATTTAAACAACACATTTAAAGAACTCAGAAAACATTAACTACTATTTCATTTTCCTCAGCACTCAGCAGATCCTTTCAATCTGAATGCATTCTGGGCCTTACCTTAGCTCATTTTTTTTCTCTGATAATTTCTTCCCATCTATTAACATAGCTTTCCCTTCCTGGACCTCCTATTAAGTAGATATTGTTCTTTCAGGATTGATTTTCCATACCTTTCATTATTTTTTTCAAGCTGTGTGCTTTGTATATTTTCTTAATCATGATTACTAGAACAGTGATTTTGCTTGTTTTGTCTTGAAGCAAGTATTTTCCATTTTCAAGAAACTTTTCTTGTTATCTGGTAAGATACAAGATGACAGCCTGTTCTTGTTTATTTGAATCTAATTTGCTTAAAATTTAATTTATATTAACTTAATTTAAATTGGTGGATACTAATTAGAACTCTTAAAATGTCCCTTTCTTTTCCACAAATTAAATGTTTTCACTCCTATTTTTAGTTGTTCCACTTGTTCATTTTGGTCCTTTGTCTTATTTTTTTGGTTTTATTTTTATCAAATGTCAGGTGTTCACTGGTTGTGTGTTAATATTTATGGATAAGAATGATATTGACTGATATATCGAATATAAATGGTTCTGTTTTTCTCTCCATTTAGTGAGTCCATTCCTCCCATACTCTTTTCCCCTAAATAGAAGGAATTACTATGGGCTCCATGTAACAGGGCCTACTGAGGTGCAGGTTTCCCTTTGGGATGACCAATGGAGGTGTAGAGAGACGCATACTGTCCCCCCATATTAAAAGAGTGAAAAGTTTATTTTGGAAATGGAGGATTAGCATATTTCCCACTTGATCCCTCTACCTTTCATTTTTCTCCTTCATCCCACCACATTTCTGCCTGGAGTTGCCTCCAACTCTGCTTTGCTTTTCTCTCATCGTCACCATCCACACTAGGGTTTTTAGCTTTCCCCAGAATTTACCTGGTTTTAACCTGGACATCAAGCATCCTGCTGAGATCTCCACATGTGGGTAATGGTGACAGGGCCACCACGAGTGTTTTAATTCCAGAGCTATTTGAAATCTTGATTCAGAATATAAAGATGTCATTCAGTCTACTTTCTGCTGGCTTCAGGGCAAAAGCGCAGGTTTGTGGCACAGGTCAGATACAGATCAATGCTTTATGGTGTTCTTCCTTTGGCCAACCCAGAGCCAGTTTGCATACTATCTTCCTGTCCATCTGTTTGTCCCAAGCCCCATATTTAGATGGCCCTGGACAACTCTCTGGTATGTGGAGCTTTTCCTGAGGACTCCCACTGGAGTGGCCTCTTCATATAAGGGGTGCCTCCAGATTGATTTCTCTTTTCGCAGTTTCAGATTCAGTTGCCACAATGGTGATCAGTGGAGTTGAGGAATTCGCCCCTATAATTTTTCTCCCTCTCATGCCCACGTTGCTCCAGGACTGGGCTATTGCTTAGTGTTACCTTGACCCTGAAACACATTCATCTCTGCCTGTTAGCTCCCTGTGGACAACTCTCCTGAACAGAAGCCACTGCCCATGTGGTTTCCGGCCAAAATGTTCCTGCAACCCATTCCCATCACTACCCTTTGTCAATATCCTTTGGGGATCCTGGGCCCTTCCATTCACTGCCAAAGCCACGTATCAACTTGGATTTGGTGCCTGGACATCATGGAAGGAATGTTATTATTGGTTTACCACCCAGATCTGCTCCAATTCAACCCTCCCTCTCCCTCTGCCACCATTGTACTGCTCCGTAAGTCCTGGGATATGACACATACCTCCATCAGACCCCACTGTTATTCAGTACTTCTGTTATACCAGATTTATTTTCTAAAAATATTCAATGGTAAGGAAATTTAGTTTTTCTCCTTTGGGCTCAGAAATTTCCAAGAAAGTGATACTCAGTTCTGATCATGAAACTGATTCCTCAAAGAAAAGCTCACTCCTGATCTGTGCATTTCTAAAAAGAAAACTGTGTTGTGGAGAGCAGATCTCTAGCCCAGCTAGTCTTACTGTAGAAAACATTTCCTATGGAAAAGTCAAACAGAAGAACAGAAGAATATTAGGGCCAGAAGTGACCTTAATAATCACCCAATCCAAACTTTTCATTTTATAAGCTGAGGCCAGAGGTGTTAAGTGGCTGATTTAAGGACTCTTAGTTTCTTAGTGACAGAGCCAATACTAGAACCCAAGTCTTCTGCCTGATAGAGTATAATTATATTTATAAACTTACATTACAAGTATACAATTCCTATTTCTAACAGAAGTTATAAGCATGAGAATAGCTAACATTCTTTGCTCTCCTACTATAGGCCTGAGCCCATGCTAAGCAGTACATGTCCATTAACTCATTCAATCTTTATGATAACCCTGTGAAGCAGGCAGCATTATCGTTTCTACTTTACAGACAAGGACACTGGCCGTTCGTCTGCTGTGATGATTATGAACAGCCACCAAGATCAAAGCATAACTCAGGATGCAGGCCAAGTTTCTGTTATCACACAGGGAGAAGGGAGGACTAAAAAACAATCATACAGCTTGAAATTTATATTGTATTCTCATTTTTGTTTGCCATGACAACTCACTGGGCTGTCAGGCCATGAGCTGAAAATGAAGCTGAAAAACTGCATTTGTTATCACATAGCAAATTACTTCTCTTCCCGGATTTATCTGGATTCGATGAACAGACAGAAGACCTAGCTTACTACTTACTATTGCTAAACCAGGGCATCCAGGTTTCCATATTTCTATTCATTTTTCTGCTTATCTTCTTATCTGTGGGTCCCTAAGACCTCCTTCTCAGGCTCCCCTCCCAGGACTCTTAGGTCAGAAGAAGGCTGACAGTGAGGAAGGAGGAAGAATCCCAACTGTGGATGAGTACAGTTATTACCTGGAGTCTCGGGACTAGCGAATGTCAGCCGTCTTGTCTCAGCGGCCTGGGGAAGAAAAGGCTACATGCAGTCATTCCAAAGGAAACTGCAGATTGTCTGGACCACCTCCCTTGCCATCCACGATTAACCTTCTCTTCATTGGGACGCTTTTTATCTGGCTTGACTGTGTTTCTCCTTTAAACTGCAAGTCTGAGCATTTTGTGGGGAGAAGACACAGGAGAGGGGATGTGCCTTGGTTGTGGGTGTTTTTTTAACAAGTTCTCTAAAAACCTTAAAAAAGACCTTTTAAAACAACCTCTGTGAATTACCTTCTTTTTTGCTTTAAAACGCAAATAGAATGCTCAATGGTCCGCCCTAGTTCATGAGATACACCCCTTAGGGTACAGAAGAGTGATTTTGTTTTAGGCACCTAACCTAAACAGAATATCTTATTTCTGTAAAAAGAAACTTCTCTTACTGTAGCTAAAAGTATGCAAATACATGGAAAATATACATTAGACACATTAACACAAAGATAACAATTATTAGCCCATATATATATATATAATAAATATGTTCCTATGTAAAAAGTTTTAGAGTAAGCTGTCTTTTACTTTTCTTCCAAGAACACCAGGAAATTGCCATTTTGAAAGGCAATTCCAAACATCTTCAAAATGTAAACCATGGGGAAAAAGCAAGAAGCTTTAAACAAAGACCCAAGTCTAGTGAAGAGCCCGAAACAAGACCTCTCCTTCGGTTTGGAATTCTAAAATGTTTCTGCGGGATCCTAAACATGGTAGGGAACCACCTGTCAGGGACCCACATTCACTTATTCAAATCAAGCAATCATACATCTAGCTGGACCGTTTGCACATACATTTAATGCCCTCTTGGCATTCAAATGAAAGATACTGAGGACACTGCCTGTGTCCACAATATGGTGGGCTCAAATCTGCAAAGTAGAAAATATGCTATTGCAAAGTCAACATATGGTTCCCCCATAATATAGATCTGCCTAAACACTGCAGAGAGCATATGGTGAGAGAATTTTGTTGACACAGTGGTAGAGTCAGGGACAAGAAGCTAGCTGACTTGGGGCTGACTGCCTTTCCATTTTCTACTACAGAAGGAAGTCAAGAAAGAATTTTGTCTTAAACACACATGCACACTAACTGAAAAATAAAAACAGTGTTTCTTTTCGGTTGCAGAATGATATACTTATTTCTCCTGGAAATGTCAGAGAGAAATAAGAAATATGTACGGCTTCTGCTAAAAGATGGCCTTATAGAAATGTTCTTCTCATAAATTATTCAACTTAGTGTAGTAAACGCTCTTTGGGGATAACTTTTGAGTTCAAAAACCATCTGCTTTTCTCCAGTGACTGAACTCTGAGCCACAGTTTGGTTCCCCACCCACCATGGTTAAATTTAAACTATGCGATCCTGAGTCCCCTGGCCAGAGCTGATTACCCCGGCGGAGACAATCAAATTCTCTCTCCCAGAAATTGAGAACTGGGACTGAACAAGAGCAGGTCATTCATTTGTGAGCTTCACTGGCACCAAATATAGAACCTTGGAATGTGTGGGTGGTCAGGATTCTCTGCGAAAATAAAGGAGAGAGAGAAACAAATGAGTCTTTCTTCTAACTGAAAGACTTTTTTTTTTTTTGGGCCGCAACGTGCGGGATCTTCGTTCCCCAACCAGGGATTGAACCTGTGCTCTGTGCAGTGAAAGCATGGAGTCCTAACCACTGGACTGCCAGGGAATTCCCTAACTGAAAGACTCAATACTCATAGTGTATTGAGATCCTATGAGGGCATGAATTATAAATACCAAGATGAAGGGGAGAGAAGGGTAAAGGTGGAAGACGTTGTGGATTGTCTTTTAATCCTCCCCCTCCTCCACTAATTATTTTTATTATATACTGCTAATTTCTTCAACTAAATGCTTTTCTTCAGAGTCTCATCAGGGAAAAATTTCTTCTTAAATTTCTCTTTGTACCTCTCTCCAGCCCCACCCAGCACAGTCCTGGGATTCACAGGAAGTCAACCTATGTTTATTATTGATTTAAAAAATACTTTTCAGAATAATTTTCCATAATTCCAAGTGAGGTGATTTCCACTTTTCCCTCCAGCTCCACTTCCTCCACTGTCATTTTTCCCCCAGGTGGGGAGTTAGGGAACTGCAAAAACCAATAAACAGAAGGCAGATTCCTTGTATAGAAAGAGTGCCTGCCCTCATAGGGAATGTGTCACTGGAATTTATTGCTGAATGGTTGGCCATTCTGGGGAAAGTCCCTTGCAGTCATATGATTTAGTCATCCTTGAAAGGCGACGGCTGATAAGTCATTTTTTACAAAACCAAGAGCAACTGTTTTAAGATTTACAGAGCAAATTTATGAAATGTAACAATCTAATCATCTGCAGTTTATTTCTGTAATGAAAAGATAGTCTCCCAAAGCCAGGCTTCTTTGTAAAAATGAATGTTTCTACGCTTTCTTTTTCTGAAAGGAGGAGTTATACCACAATTTAAGCAGAGAAATTGCAGCACAGATTCATCTTCTTAGTGGGAGAGAGACCTCAGATAAAATTCAGAGAATTTAGTGAGAGCAGCAGAACAAAGAAGATATAATACGAGCGACAATGATTTCAGCTTTCCTTCTAATATGAAAAGACAGCTGAATTGCGGCACTTGGGCCACCCACTGCTGGAAGAAAATGCTTGAATCCTCAGTACCTTTGATTCACTGGTTTGTGGAGGTGAGAATGTAGCTCTCACAGCATGTACTGGAGAAGTAAGTTAAATTTCGTCTGTTCATCTTGTCCTACCCTTTGCCTACAGAATATTTCTAATTGAAGTCTCTGCTGAGGTAGCAGCCTAATATCTACACGGAAACATTATTTAGAAGCTTTTGTGGGGTTGTTGGGCCTTATCCATCCCTTTGAGAATGAGATGCATTTTATAGTTTTTGTTGGGCTTATTTGCTGCTGCCGCCGTTGCTTGTTCTGTATCTCTGACAGCAGTGGATTAGAGTGGCGTTCCTTCCTAAGATATGTAAGATAATTTCAGAAACAATGAAAACACTATGACGTGGTTCTTGGGTAACTTCAAACTGTAACTCCTTACCCATTTGTTCACTCTTTTCTCACGCCAATGAATGGTGCAAAATACTTTAAAGTAAAGGATTGTACTTTCAAACAAATGATTATTTCTTTGTCTTACAAGTATATCCCTTGCCTCAGAAAAATATTTTGCCACAAAATATATTAGCTACTTAAGAATCAGGGAAATACATATAATCAGCTCTTCTAGACACGATCAATGGATGAAATTCAAGACTACACCTTTGGTTTTTGCCTTCAACCTTAACTTTTCCTAACTAGCAGTTACTCCTCAGCATTTTATAAGAACATCAGTTTTGTCTGTTCCTTCAATTATTGCTTCTAGGCAACTTCTTTATCTTGGCAGCAACTTCCTTCACACAGAGCCAGCGCCTGGTATTTCTTTTAAGATGAAAACCACTCTTCACCCAGGAGGAGGATGGTAGGGGTAGGACACCTTTACACAGGAGGAGGGTTCAGTTTTCAATAGATGTCATAAAGTCAGGAGGAGGCTGGTAGCTGACATTCCCCAGGGAGCAAGGCCCCAAACCAAGTCATTGATGGTTGGACATGGCCTAATGCACTTCCTTCGTGTGAATGATACACTGAACCATGAACCAACCTGTGGCACTGGGACTGCAATAAACATTTCCTGAGAAATAATGCCCTAAAATGAAAACTACATTAATAGTATATGGATATACCCGGTGAGGAAGCCTTGATTATTTTCCTTCTCTCCATCACTACGGCTACTCTCAGTCCGGGTTTGAATATCTGCAGTGGCTTCCTTGATGTTCACCTAGTCCCAGGATCCCTTTTTGTCCTCCGCCTTACTGTTGCCAGCATAAACTGCTACAAAGCATATTTGATCGTGTCTATCTCCATTGATTAAAAACACGGATTATCTCTTTCTCGAGCATGTTCATAAAACCAGGGTGAGGCCCTACAGATCATAGGAGTTCAAAAACCCGTCCCAGTCTGTCCCCAAAGTGCAAAATCCTTGACTACTTTCCCCATACAGGCAATAGCAAGATATCCAAAAGTCCAGTTTTCCTTCTTCCGAGGATATCTGCCTTTCCTCCCCTTGACAGGGATCCTTATATGTACCTTGAGTGTTGTAGGAAAGCACCACCGGATCAGTCCAATGTCATTACACTGAATGCAGTGAATGGATGACAGAGGAGCAGTGGTTTTCGGGGAAAACAATCTTCCCTCTACCCTTCTGAGTTCTAAGCTGAGACCCCTATAATAAAAGACAGATTAACAAGAGAAAAACAAACAGAGGGGTATTAACATGTATACCTCATGTATGTAAATATATACGGGAGATATGCAGGGAAAATTGCATAACTCCCAAGGTGGCTTCAAATTCAGGCTTAAATACCATCCTAATAGGGAAAAGATAGGGGAATGCAGGCCTCTTAGGGGAGTGTAAATAACCTTTAGAAAAGATAAATTGGCCCTTAGAATAACAGACAGGAGATATGATAGCTTGTGACAAAGTTCATCTGGGTGTGGTGTCGGCTTCTAGTCTCCTCTTCTGTGGTGAGAGTCAATCTTCCCTGGTTGATGAAACTCTCTGGGAGGGGATTTATGATCATAGAGTTCCTTTTGCAGGATCTGTCTTTAGGCAGATAGGAGGAGTTCAGAGAAAGTTCCTCCCCACATTCGCTGTTTTTTAGGTTCCTAAGTTCAAAATAACCAATATGCCCAAGGAACATGTTTTGGGGTGGCATTATTCTGCTACCCTTCACTCACTTGACAATTTGTGTCCCAAGCCAAGAAATGGACCGAATCCCATCTTCCATAGCAGTTATCTGTTATGAAGCAGTTGTGATCATCTGTAATAACAAATATTATGGGGAGGGATACTTACTCCCCAGTGATTTGCTTAATGGACAGGCGCCAGCCGAGCTGGCTGGAGACATTTGAATTAAACTCTTTAGATCTCCTTGGCCTCATGGGGAGGACACAGCAAGGATAATCAGTTACTGCAGACAAGTGCTGCTGCACCAAAGTGGCTCAGGAATGGTACGTTTTTCTGGCAGAAGAGGGAGGGAGTTAAGTTTCTTCTGCAGGAGATTTGGACTACATGATGGGGCACTCCCCCAATAGGTAAGGTTGACCTTATCATTTGGGTCCAAAAGTCAGTAACGAAGGCAGGTTCTTTATCTCTTGCAGCTATCACCAGTTCTGGCGCCAAGCCCTTTTGTAACAGTAACGGGCAGAACAATTACTTCTCAACAACAGGATCCATCATAGGCCCTCAAGAAAGTACTACAGATCTATAAATGCATTTATTTATCATGCACATTAATTCTTAAATGCAAATCAGCCCCGTGAATGCTGGGAAATCTGAGTCCAATGTCTACCACATCACAGAAATGTAATCACCAAGCCCAGTGATAAGCCTCTCTCAGAGTGGAACTACTCTTTTCTCCCAGAAAGATTAAGACCGTTTTCCTCATTCATTTCCCTTTCTAAGTATAGCAAACATCAGTGGTTCCAAGGTGGTATCTAGTCCCCACCTATTCTTTAACATGAGAGGGCAGTATCCATTGCCAAAGAAGAGAACAAAAAACAAACAAAAGCAGTAAACACGTAATGATAACAACAGAAGCACAGCACTTAATAACTCGTAAGAGCTTGCCTCAACCTACATCTTGACCTTTAACTCTTGTCAATGCTACAGTTGAATTCTACTCTTCAATTATAGCATTATCTGTAATTTCACAAAGCATCCTATTGTGAGAATTGCTCCAGTTGCTACCTAGAATGTCCTCTCTCATTCCAAGCCCACCTGGTGACATCTCACTTATTTTTCAGGAGCCTGTTAAATACTTTCACCCTTGACTCAAATCCCAGCCTTGCCTGAGGTCCTGGCAGATCTGAACGCTCTCTATTTTTTGCTACTTCTGCACTGCCTCTTTCAGTGCACTTTTGTTGTGCTGTACCTAATTAGCTACATGTCTGTAAATTCTCTGTGATATGGTCTTTTCAGGGCAAGGAATTATCTAATTCATTTCTCTATGTCTGTTATCAAGACAGTGTCTGGAAAATAATGGATCTCTAAAGAGGAATGTTCAATCAAATAACTCTCATTGATTCAAAATGGTTGACATGGGATGGGGAAACATTCAGAATAACTGATATTCTAATTAACTTAGTAACCTGCACACCATAAAATTGATTACAGTGTTTGTCCAATTGCATATAATTATTTACCTATAAGGTTTAAAGTATCTGTAATATAACTTTATATTTTATTAATATTAAGCATGTACTGTGGACGTTGGGTGAGTACCATATCTTCCAGGCCATATCTGGGGATAAAATGAAACCCTGACGCTGTTGGCTGGGGCCTATATGACAGTTATTTATACCAAATGCCATGAGGACTAAGTCTCCTAAGAGCACTGTCTCTATCATCTCCTCTTGTTTCTAGCCCCTCAGCTGCTGATACCCTGTATTCTATGTATTGTTCGTAGGACCACGTGTTCCCCACTCATCACTTTTCCTTGGGAAGGAAAGCTTGGCACATACAACGCCACTCCCCATTTTCTCTCCTTTGGGGAAGAGAAGTATACTGTTTGATGAATGAGTTTGGCAGAGGGAAGTGGGACTGTATGGCTCAGTCCCTGTCAAATCATCTCTGAGGCTGCTTTCTGGTCTGTTCTCTGAAACGCAGCAAGTGGACTGCCCTGCAGGGGTGTCCTGCAGTGAACCACTAGAGCCAGGGGCTGCCTGGGTAAGTCTGCCTAACTCATCAGTTAAAATCTCAGTAAGGCCCTCTGGCTACACCTAGAAATCTTGTCTTCCATTCCATGTTTGGTTCATAATAAAGGGTTTTGTTTATTGGTTTGTTTTTTAAATCTTTGCTTCTTGTGTCTTTCTTTCAACCGGCTTTGAATTCTGGAGAGGGAAAAAGATTGTAATTCATTCACCCTTCCCTCTAAAACCTGAACAATGATTCCACAGAGCTCATAGTGAAGTCACTTTCTTTGGCTTCTATCGACTATTTTTTCACTCTAAATCCATGTCACAAGAGAATGATGGACTCTGTGCCCTGCCTCTTGACTGAACCTGGAGTATTGCCCTGAGATAAACTTTGTCATCTGGAGTCCCTCTCCCTCAAGAGATACTTGGTCCTTTGCAAATGGAACACAAAGTTTTACTTGTCGATTCTCTACACACGCCCAAGTCTACCTGAACCCTCTGGTCAGCTGCCCAGTACTAAGTTTGCATTCCTACAAGAAAAAAAAAATCAACAGAATCTGTCAAAATTCTTTAAAATTCTGAATATATGAACATGTTTGATTGAAGCAAGTAATTGATTCATCTTATGTTGTGCAAAAGGGTTAGTCCATTATTATTAATGATGATTATAAAACAATGTACAGAGTATGAAAATGCTGAGCAGCTTATAAATAGAGAGGACAGTTATTGTTCATCGTCCCCTCCAGACGTGGACCCTCCTAGCCAAATAAAACAGTCATTGCTGAGTCTGATATGCATGTTCCAGTCATGAAAAAAACACTTCTTAAGGTTAGAGCACCCTTTTGTATAAATTTTCATAGACTGGATAGCCTAACTTAAATAATGTTATCCTCCACCCATGGTCATGGGGTGCCTTAAATAGTCCTTAAAGCATAGCTTCCTTTTCTTGTATGAAAGTGCCCTTCCCTAAAATGCAGGGCTAGATTATAGTTCCAGCTAATATGTTCATCTCAGTCTCACGTACCTCATCTCCCTGTATCTACATGAGTGACTTCTACACGGCTAGCTTCTCACGTGTCTTTTTAAACGCAGCTCTTTCTCTCTTGTTTGATTATGGAGACACGATGATCAGGAAGGCAGTTTTACCAGAATGGAGTTACTGTCATTTCCCAAACACGGAAGACTCCACTGAACATTTGGTGGTAGACAGAAACTGTGCATTTCCAGGGGGAAAAGTAAAGTCCTTTCATTCTTGGCTTCTTTTAGGACTTCCAAACGTGTCTCCCTTCAGTTGTCTTGGTGATTTCTCTGCTCATCTGTCATCACAGGTGGTCCTTACTCTTCACCTGTTTCCTCTTCCTCCATTATTTACTGAGTGACTTTACTTGTGATGATATAAACACAAGACAGGCTTCAGTGGTCATGGATAACTATAGGATGAGGGTGACGAAAAACTTTCCTGTAAGAAATTCCACTTCAGTGAGTTAATTTACAGGAGGACAGTGAGGCAGGGGGTGACTTCTGATCATGCCACACTACTTCCTAGGCCTTTGGTGTTTGATTATCATTTGCTTTACGATGAGGAGAAGGTATCTATGTTGGAGGAAAACATAAGCATTAAGGACAACCATTCCGGGTATCCTTTGGAGTTGATTTCAAGGTTTTCAATATAACATCCATTCAATGTTCTTTACGTTTGTGAAGACAGCCCTCCACCTTCCAGCTAGTGTCCTCCCATGAGAGCAAATTCTAAAATAGCATGTCACTCTATTCACAATGACTGCCCAGTGCCCTTCAGCCCCTGCCATAAAACTTGGCAGTTACACCCAGCATATTTCTCTCACACATTCTGCTGGGAAAGCCTTCCTCAGTTTGGCATTGCTTTCTCTCCCCTTTGCTTTGGCGGTGAATATGAAAAAGCATTCATTATGCAGATTTTCAAACCGTAATCTGGCCCTGCGTTCATCATCTGAGCTGCCTCTATTTCACAGTAATGTCACATGAACCCTATTTAGCCTATTTACCTGGTTTTTAGGTTTTTAAATTTTGGTGGGTTTTAGTAGCAATGGAATTGACAAAATGTGATGGTTTAGGAGTTCTCTATCCAGATGCCGTTTTCTTCCAGATTTGGAATATTTTCTCGAGGAACGATAGAGAAATGTTTTAGTAAGGTTGCCTGTGAATGTCCTTGACTAGTCTCTTGCTGCCATAATCAATTTGAACTATCTTTATATATAATTCATTTGTTCTTCCATCTTACAGTGCATTCAACACTGCTTCTATTTCCACATGTGTGAAGGTCATTTCTTTGGTCCACAAAACATCCCTTTCTTAATAGTACTGTTTGTTGGCACACATCAATTTGCTTGAAATTGACTCATGTGTTGGGGGCTAGGCTAGATTCTTGCTTTGTTCTTGCCTGTGCATAAAAGCCCAATCCCAGATAAAGTCTTTCTGCTTTGAGGTGTGCGAAACATGGAGCACACTGAGGAAAAAATAAGGATTAACATAGGAGCACTGCACCAGGATTAGTATGTCAGGGTGCTAGTTGGAGCTTCTAACTAGTAGTGTGACCTTAGCCAACCACTTCACCTCTCCTCTGAGACCAGCATTCTCCTGTATAAAATAAGGATATTGGACTATGTGATTTCAAATGCGTATTCTCATTCTAGTGTTCTAAGTTTCTAAGTGGTGTTATTGCTGGTGTGGCCAAAAAAAAAAAAAAAAAAGTTACAAATCAAAACTACCTTTGCAGAATAGTAAAATTCTTTCATATGCTGACTGCTTTTCTATCATATAGATTACATTATCACATGGCTCATAAGAATATATACAACAGTGCTGTCTCTAACATTCCAACAAAACCAAGCTCTAACATATTTCAATGTTATCTCAGTACTTTTTGCATATTTTTTCACATGAAGCTTTTCCACATTAGCTGCTTATGATCTTGTGTAGGAAAATATCAGATTATCTCATTTAAGCCAAAGGGATGGGGGGAGGAGGGAAATTCTTAATACAGCTATTCTTTCAAGTAGGTAAATTATTTCAGACATTCTAGCTTTTACAAAAGTTCTACAGGTCAGAGTCCCCTTTTTTTCTTTTCAAGCAGTAATTTTGTAAAGGCTTACAATATATTGGTGGTTATTATACTAAACTCCAGAACTGTAAGTTATGCTATGGAAATTTCTAGTAATGTGTGGCATTATATCTGAGGACATCTTCAGACATCTTCAATTTTTCCATCAGCTAGAATCAGGTATAAAATCAGTTGGGGATAATGAGAAGGGGAGGAAATCGTAAGACTGGAATAGGAAAAGAAGGGAATAAGTAGAAAGTTCCCACTCTCACACCCTCCCCACCCCTCCACCGCAAAAAAAAAAATCTATCTCAAGGGGTCTTGCAAATCATAAAGGAAGCTGAGAATACAACAGAACCTCAGAATTTTCCTCCTGCTTCCCTAAAGAAGCTGATGATATGTCTGGAAACATGATGGGACACAGAAAGCAAAGCCATAAAAGCAAAAAATTCATTAACATCTGGATAAAGGACTAGACTTGGAAAAATGTTCCCCCAATACATGTGACACGTGCAGTGAACCAAGACAGGTCTGTAGGTTCGCAGTTTGAACCGGAAGAGAGAGGGCACCCAAAAGGTTTCTGGTGAGCCGGGTCAGTAAACGGAAAAACGTGGAGTTGCCATATCAATGGGTTAACATGTATTAAATGTCACTGAAAACCTAGCTTTCTGGATATTTAATTTCATTTTAATAAAAAAATATTTGATAGATTCTCTTTCAACTCCCGTGGCTCTGACTGTATTTTTCCTATAAAATTTTAAATTCATGGTCGGGAATGGAAACATTTTATATGGGAAGTGACAATAATACATGTGTGTTTTTCCTGAGTTTTCTGCTTTGTTGGTTGTGGCCTTTGGGGGGAGGAAGGTGTGTCATTTGATCCACTGGAAAATCCCAAGACATGGGATTATATTTTCCTTTTCTCAGTTGAAGAAACCTACAACCACTTAAGGTTAAGTGACTCGTCGATGACTTGTCACAAAGCCAAGAAGTGGCAGAGATGGGACCAACACCGCAGTTCCCAGCTTCTCAAACCTTCACCAGGTACCTATGTTCCTTCCATCAACATTCTAAAATTAAAAAAATAATAATTTCTCCACTTCAAATTCAGAATAATCAAAACAGCTTTGCCCCTTAATTCTTCTATGGAACCTCTTTACAATGTCTTTTAAAATCCCCTGTAAGCTGTGGTATGATGAAAAGCACAATGACCTTTTATTTGAAGTACTGAATCTAAGTCACACTTACTCCACTAAGTCCTGTGAGCGCTTGGATACCTCATTTAAGATCTCTAAGTTTTAGCTGATCTGTAGAATGACAATCAAAATATCATCCCTCTGAGATTAAGGGGGATTAAATTAAGTAATCTATTCAAAAACACTTTGTAAACTACAGATTATCACTCATAATTTACCATGTATGCTGAAGTTATTCTTTTTCAGAAAATGTCAGTGGCTTCCTGCTGCTTATAACATTCACCCTCTTATGCAAGGCCTTCAAAGTCCTCTTTGACATTCATTATCAATCTTTTATTCTGCTAATAATAATAGCTAACATATATTGAGTAATTACTCTGTGCCAGGGATATACTCAACATTTATTTTCTCATGTAAACCTCATAGCAAGCTTGTAATAACAGCATCATTATTATCCCAATTTTGTAGCTATTTATTGGTATTTGGAACGCTGAAGAAACTTGCCCGACATCCACACAGAGAGAAAGGAAAGGAGTCAAATCCTGGCTGATTCCAAAGTAAACTCAGCCACCATGTATTACTGCTTCTAAATACAGCATTTTTCTTGGACATCACCTGACCATAATCATACTCAATTCTGCAACAACTACCTTACGACACTATGGAAAAAGCTTGGTATAGAAACTCACATAGATGCTGGACAATTACAGATGAACGTATAATCTGGGTACACAGTGACCAAGAATGCAGTCTCTGAAATCATATGACCTCAGTTCAAACCAGATCTACCACAGATCAGTATCATGATCCTGAGAAAGTTATTCTGCCTGTTCTTTATCCTTAAAATTCGATAATAATAAAACTGACCTCAGGGTGTTGCTATGAGAAGTAAATGAGGAAATACAGATTCGGCTCTTAGCATGATGTCTGGCACATAGATAACACTATACCAGTGTTAGACGTTTTGTTATCATTATTACTCCATCCCGCGTCATGTCCACCACAGTTCTGTATGCATGTACTTCACACCACAAAATTACCTGCCTTTCTGCCTCATTCACTAGTTGATTGGCCTAATTATTCAGACCTCGACCAAAACGTTGCTTTGTTAATGAATCTATCTTTGATGTGCCTGCCTTGTCCCCATTCTCTTGCACGCACTCAATCAAGCTCTCTTACTATACTCATAGTTCACTCTAATGTCTCCTTAAAACATATTATCATAATTGTAGCTAAATAATGAATTAGACTATCAGTCTTAAAATTTCTGTACCTCTCACTAGAAAGTGCCCATGAGGGAAGAGGCTATTGTCCATTGTTGGATCCTACACACAGTAAAGTGCTTGATAAAAACCTACTGGATGAATGAATAATGAATGAATGAATCTCATATTCCTTTATTTTATCCCTTTAATTTACGTACTGTCTCACGGTTTCAAAATTCGTTTTCTTTGTCTTTTTCCCTATGAATTGTTCTATTCGTATCGCGAATTTTCAAACTTCCTGGCCAACCCTAATTGACTAAAAATATTTATAGGAATTTCCCGTCGTTAAATCTGTGCCAATGACAAGTAAATTGCCAGTTTCTTCGTCCTTAAATATTAGATTTCTGAAATACGAGCAGATTAACTCAGCTAAGAAAACAAGAAATAGAACTCTTTTCATGTTTTCCACACTGCTTTTAAACTGCATTTTGAATGTGTTTCTTGAAATTTGCATAATCATTCACGAACATCCTTTCACTTGAATACCACAGTAATGACAACTTAAGATACATTGTTTGCTGTTTATTCAAGATAGACTTCAGTTATCAAAGTAGAGCTTTATGTGTGCACCCTGTTCCATATTTGCTATGGACTCAATTAGTAACACGATCATGTGTGCTGATGCTATTTTGGAATTATGACTTGAAATGTACCATGGTAACTTCTGTAGTCTTAAGGAGCAATGCTTTATTTTTTTAAAATCCTTTAAAATTATATAGGAAGTCTTTTTAAAACTTGAAATCTCAAGCATATGACACACCCGATTTATCAATGTTTATGCTATTTATATCTTAATACATCAAGACTTCAAAACATTGTGGAAATAAGGTTGGCTGAGTGCCAATTCTAACCAAAGGTGAACTTTAATCCCTGGAAAAAACTCCCTCTTCCTATGAGCTGATAACACAGAGAAGCTATGTCTTAATTGTACTCTGATACACTAAAAATTTTTTTTTTTAATTTTATTTCATAGTGAATATATTTGATTCTATTCATCATTTAATTTCACCATATTAGTGATGCCACTGACAGAAGTAAACACTACCTCTAGAGCATTATGAAGTTATAAGCTCAGAAAAAGGCAGTTCCAGCTCTACCCCTTACTAGATGGATAAAGCCAAGTGTACATATAACTTCTTGAATCCTTCTCAATCTGCAAAATGGGGATAATGGTAGTTCATGCCTTACAGAGCTTCTATGAAAATTTAATGATACAGTGCCTAGAAGAGTTTATCACAGATCCTGGCATGTAGGAAACAATAAATATTAATCATCATTCTTTTTACTGTTATTATTATATCATTCATGGGTGGATATCTGTGTCATTCACATGGGCACTTGCCATTAACCTCTTTACATGTATAAGTTTATGCTTCTCTAGATACCATGGACCTACCCTCATGCCTTACACACAGTAAATGATCAGTTGATTGAAAGTCGATGTGTTGGTTTACCTCTGTCTGCATTATTCACTTGCCTTCCAGAATTGTCAATTGAGCACCTTTTTCCATGTGACATTGTGCTGGACACTGGAGAAACAGAGGTGTCCAGTGCAACTTTGTGGATGGCTTTTTAGTTCTAAATTTATCCAAAAACCTAGTGTTTTTAAAGCCATGGTTAAAGCCAAACTCTAGAGAAACAGAGAGAAAAAAGAGCTCTGTGTAATATTATACTTAAAGCATTTATGCCAAATAAGGCATTCTCAAGTTAATTATCTAAACTAACGTAGTCACAGTTGAATAACTTTGGAAGAAATTAGGGCAACAAAGCATTGACAAGGTGTGTGTGTGTGTGCATGTGTATTTCTTGAATAAGAGCATCTAACACAGGTTATTTTCTTTGAATTTTAAAATGGAATTAAAAAACCAAAACATATTGAGCCCAAATTTCAAGATGGAAACAATTATTTTTTTATATACTTATGGTATCTTAAACAGTTGATCTAGATGATTCTGCCACAATCAAGTTCATGGTATTGAAGACGTCCTAAAATTTGGCACACTGCTTATTTTAGTTTAATTTTTGAATGGGCATTCATGGGAGAAGGAGAAGGGCACTTTATTAATTTAAGAATCAAAAGAGTGGTCTTAGCGGTTTCTCTTTACCACAATAGGTTCCCAAACAGATATCCTCAAAGAAAAGTACTTCTATTACAGATGGGAGTGACAAGGATGAGGCTGATGACGCAGGCCGTGGTCATATGGTAAAGGACCTGAGTACCATGCTAAGGAAACTGAAAGCAATGTGGGTTTGAGCAGGGTCAAATCTGCATTTTGAAATCACTTCGGTGTCTAGGATAATGGATAAGAGTGGGAAGAAATCAGGGATGGGAGGAATAATTTGGAAGTCAGAACAGGAGCTGCAACAGCCAGAACTAGAGGTATAGAAGCTCTAATGGGGAAGGGATATAAGAAACTACAGGACCTATTTTTAGTTACCTTTCCAAGATGAGAAAAAGGGGTCGAATCCTTCTATGATCTTGTATATTTCTATCATACACGAGGCTTACATACATGTGGCTGGGCTTTATATAATTAATAAAGTCTCAGCATAAAAAGCAAAAAAAAAAAAAAAAAAAAAGGAGACATCAAAGAACCTCACCAAATAATGAGCGAAAAGAATTCTGGGAAATCAGCACACACTACCAGGATAAAGCCTGGGCGTCAGGGAGGGGATACACACACACACACACACACACACACACACACACACACACACACACACACACACACACACACACACACACACACACATATACACACCAAAAGAATATAGTACATTCAAAAGTTTTCTAGCCTAAGTGATTTAAAGGACTATGAGATAGCAATTTAAAATCTGAGTCTGAGATAGCAGACTCAGATTCAGGAAAAAGTGATGAATTTCACTTGGCTAATCAGTGGCGAAATGTTTTATAATTTATTATTATTATTTACAAATAGAGCTGAGAAGCATAGAAGTAGATCTTCTAAATAGTGGTTGAATGGTTATTGGAAAGGCAGGAACAGATAAAGAATAAAGCAAATATTTGGTGTCAGAAAGGCTCATCATGTTGATTTGTTTGGACAGTTCTATAATAATAGTATTACTACTAATAACATGATTATTTATAATTACTTCAAAATACCATCAATTTGCAAAGGTGGACAGTATTGATTGATCCCTTGAGCTACTGGCAAACTCTTCGTTTTCTGGTTTGACTGACACTTCTGAGACCGTATATCTTTCCTCAAGCAATGACGGAAAAGAGATGGAAAATAATTGAACTGTGTTTTCTTTGAAAGCATGCAGAAAGAAAGCTTAATTTGGGGAAAGAATAAAGAGAAGCTTATCATCAGGCTACTTTTTCAGAATGGCCAAATCCTGAAAAAGTATGATAGCAAAGAAAATGCAAGATATGTTGCTGTATGCTCAGGAAAAAGAGGATTGATGCCCTAATATTATCCATTCTATAGCAAGCTGACTGACTGTAAAATGAGTTTTCACTTTATTTAAATGGAAGTGAATGCCTCATTTTGACTTACTGCATTTAATTTATCACACACAAATAGCCCCTTAAATTTATTACATAGCATCTGCAAAGAACACATCTGTAAAGGATCCATCTAGGCTTACTAGCGTAAGGAATAATCTCTTTAAGTCTTTCCTCTTTCACAGCACTTCACATTGCTCAGTAAGTTTCAGCCGTTTGAATTTACCATGTGCACGTACCTCAAAGGTGATAAGCCAGACAGTGCACACGTACACCTTAGGGGCAAAAAAAGTGATGCGAAAAGGTTCGACTAAGTAAAAAAGAAAAGAAAAACACAGCCAACTATAAAACAGGTTAAGAAGAATGTGAAAATCAGGGAGTCATGCAAAATAACTTTCCATATCAAGTATTAAAACATTCCCGGCATATACAATGTACTGAAAATTGAACTAAACTGGCTTGAACAACGGTTCAAAAATTTAGTCCAGGTTTTACTAGTGACTCAAAATATGACCTTGTACGTGCCATGCAACTCAGTTTGTTCATCTACCTAAAAAGTGCAAACGTTCTTGGAAGCAGGGAATAAACCACATAAAATCACCAGGTATTAAAATGCACTTGGGAGGCCTTTGCAGGGCAAGAGTTCTGAATTTCTACATGTAATACAAAATCCAAAAAGAAAAAAATAAGGTTTCTTCTGCTGGTCTAGTACAGTAATCTAAGTGTTCATCTCCCAGCTAAGTACCCAGATTATCTCTCTATAGCTATCTGAAGTTCATTATCTGAAGACATTTTCTCATTTTTTGATACAGTTTATTTTTATCAACTACCATACAGTTTGAATTTCTGTATCCTCTGCCATCTCAACACCAAAGCAATATTATTTCCAACTAGTCATAAACTGAGGAAGGCAAAAGAGATGAGTGGGAGATGAGGAAGGGGCTTTGCTGTGGAATTTATGATCTTAAATGCCAGTGGTTTAGTTCCCAGATAGCTTGACTATGATGTGATTTATCATATTGAGTGCCATGAGGTCTATAAAGATTTTACTAACTTCAGGGAGGTAAGGCAGAAGGCAATAACTACAATAACCACTAAAACACAAACTCAAATAGTACCAGGGATCTCTGAATGCCAGGGAAAGAAATGCGGTGGACGCATCAGTACTATAAGGAATAATCTTGGGGATTTTTACATTGTATCTACTGCACATCAAAAGGGAGCAGAGCTTACCTTCATCAATAGCTTCCAATGCTGCTCAAAGTTCAAATACTAGAATTCTAAATGTGTGGAAAGAAGAATAAAGGCCTTTTCAGCTACATACTCTCTGACGTCATAATTACTTCCATTGGCATTATACTAGTTACGATACAGGTTCTCTTCTTGTAATGAAGGCGAAAATAGAAGTTCGTATATCCCTCACATAGCAGTCCAAAATAAATGGTCTAGGGCTTGTATACTGGTTTTATTGTATCAAGGACCAAGGCCCTTTATTTATTGTTGCTAAATTATCCTCATTTTATACCTGCCAATCTTAGATAACTTCTCTTAAGCTCCTGCTAAGCCATTCACGTTCAGTCAACCAGAGGGAAAAGGTAATGAAAAAGGGAAGGAGCAGGCATGGTGCTCCTTTTAAAGGTACACCCAGAAGTTATGAATACTTTGACTCAGAACCCACTGGCCCGGGCACAAGAGATGCAAGAGAGGCTGGGAATTGTCTTTACAGCTGTGCAGCCATACGCCTCACTGAAAGTCTGTTCCTATAGAGGGGTAGAATGGCTATGTAAGGGGCAACTATCAGTCTTTGCCACGGTCCACTGCTTATCTCCCCCCTGAAAGTTCAAGTCCCTTTTCCCACACATCAAACCACAACATAAGGAGCCGCACCAAGACTTGACAGAGAGGACTGCGCATCACTCGGAGATGGACTTTGAAACGGATGCAACTTTGGAATTGTCTCCCTTGTGACAATTCCTCCTGACATGGCTCGTCGTGTTCACTATATTAAAATATAAAAGGAAAAGACGTTTTTCCACCCCTACATCCATATAAAATGGTGGAATAGGAATAAATAGCACAAATGCATTTAAAACTCTCTTTTGGGAAGAAGCATTGGACATTCATACTACTCGCTGAACTATAGCAACCATCAAATCCCACTGGGCAAGAGTGGTGAAAAATCTGTTTTGTCACTGAATTAAGTTCCTTGGTTAACGCATATGGTAACTCATTACAATGACCCTGGGTACTGTCGCTGTAGGTCCTTGGTTTTGTCCTTTGGGAGATTTTCCTTGTCCTTATCCTTCATAATCAAAACAACGGAGAGGATATTCTTTTTAGAAGCTGGATATTTTGTGCAGCCCACATTCTGATGGTACAGATTGGAGGCCAGAGTCTTGCTGTAAGGTTAGAAAAATGACAAGCTTTTGTAGGTAGCTCGTATTTCTTTGGAAATACGATTTCTTACAAAAATTTAGTGGGCTTCTAGTCAATTCTGTCTGTATGTAATCATAAACAAAAATCTCATCAAAAGATTTCTTATTCTTAAATACCCTTTACTGGCCTCTTTTACTCTACCTTTAATGGACTAAGAGCCCCACATCCTAATCTGATTTTTGCCCCTGAGCTCACTTTCATTGCCTGGCTGAAAACTCTTAATAGGAAATGCTTGGGAGAGACTTGAGGAGAGACTTGAGGTTATAGTCTGATCTACTATGAAGGGTGCCTCTTCAGAGACACCTGTTCTAACTAGGCTACGTTGCAATATCACTGATAGAACTTAAAAAAACAAATCAACAAAAAGAAGCGAACACAGAGTGATACTCCAAGGCTTTCCAACCAAATCTACTATAGCCATAAGCTCTAGTTGCAGGAATGCTTTCCAAGGCATCTCAAGCAAGCCTGCAATGAAATATGTGTCTGCATAACAAAGGTCTGCCACGTGGCAGCTTGCCTTTCCTTGCTGACTTCCAAAATCACAAAAAAGAGAGCCACATACTTCGGATTGCTTTTTTTTTTTTTTTTAACGTTAGCATTGCTCTTCTAGGTACCATTTGTATTATACAAATTCGTAAATGTTAGTTAGCAACAAGGGGAATTAAAGAATAGAGATATTTAAATCTTTCTCAATAACTGTCCAGACATCCAAAGTGAATATAGAGAAAGCAGAAGAAAGGAAGTAAAAATAAGAAGAGACATGTATTAGACAGAAAATAACCTAAAATAATAGAGGAGGTCAACTAAGTCAAAAGTTGTTTCTTATAAATGACTAATAATATTGACAAAACTGTGGTAAAATTAAGTAAAATAAAGAAGGGAGATGACTAAATAGCAGAATTTACTATTTAGACATAGTAGATGTTTGCACATATTAAGAGGTAACAAGAACATGTTACGAAAAATGTCATTCTGGTAAGTTTTAAACTCAAATACAATGATCATATTCTCAGAAAAATTAACATCGATATTAATTCAAAAAATAGAAAATTTCATAGACCTAAACCATTAAAGAAACTGAATTAGCCAAATATATTTGCACAAAGAAAAGTTAAGGCATAGGCAGATTCTCCAGAGAGTTCTGTCAAATATTTAAGAAAAAATCAAAATCTCTACAATCTCTTCTAGTGAATAAGAGGGAACACTAACTACTCAAGTCATAAAATGAAGCTGGCATTACCTTGCTACCAAACCTGACAAGATCATTTTGTGAATAAAAACATTCCGATTTCACTTGTGAACATAGATGAAAGTAACTCTAAAGATACTAGCAGGATATGAGCGGTATGATAATTTATGACCAAGTTGGGTTTATCCCAGGAGTGACAAATGATTTAACATTAGGAAATTAACAAATTCAGAATCTATATAAGCAAAAAATTAGAGGTCTGGTGGAAAGAGAACAGTTTTGCTTCATGATAGAGAATCATAGCCTCTCTTCCAATTCTGAGACCTTCGTCCATTTTTAAATCAAGTTTTTTTTTTCACTATTGAACAACTGCTATTGTTCTAGGAGTTCCTTATTATTATATATTAATAGATTAATATATTTTAATATATTTATAAATATGTGTATATTTAGAAACATATTAAAATATATTAATCTATTTTTGGATATTAACCTATTATGGGATATACTGGTTACAAAAATTTTCTCCCATTCCATAGGCTCCCTCTCATTCTGTTATTTCCTTTGCCACACAGAAGTTCTTTAGTTTGATGTAGTCCCACTTGTCTATTTTTGCTTTTGTGGCTTGTGCTTTAGATGTCATACACAAGAAATCTTGCCAATAACAACACTAGAGAGCTTTTCTCTTTGTTTTCTTGTAAGAGTTTTGTAGTTTCAGGTCTTATGTTTAAGCAATCCATGCTGAGTTGATTTTTGTGATGGTGTACGATAAGGGTCCAAGTTCATTCTTTTGCACACAGATACCGAATTTTCCCAACTCTATTTGTTAGAGACTGTCCTTTCCCTATTGTGTAGTCTTGTCAAAGAGCATTTGACTGGGGTTTGTTTCTCGGTTCTCTATTATTTTCCATTGGTTAATGTGTCTATTTTATGCCAGTTCTATATGTTTTTGTTACTGATCCCCAGTGGATCTGTGACCCCTAGGTGGGTCTTTTGCTTGGAGTCGCAAATGCCAATCGAATGAAACCAGGTTCGGTATAGCAGAGCAGAAACTTTATTCATGGATCAAGGAATGGAGAAGGGAGAGCTTTGCTCTAAAAATACCTTCTCTCCAAAGGGAGGGGAGCAAGAGAATTTTGAGGGGTAGGAGGCAAATATGTCATCAGGGCTCTAGGAAAGAGGCGGAGACTTCTAGGGGCAGCTGGGGGCAGCTGGGGCATGGGCAGTCTTCGACATTTCTTTGCATAGGGCATGAATGAATTGTGCGTAGTGGATTACAAATCCCCCCACCTTGGGTGGAGATCTTAGCATGCCAATAAAGCAAAGGTAACTTTTGGACACCTCCAGGTCTCATCTGCACAGGTACGTTCTTGTGGTCAAGTCAGAGCCAGTTCAGGGTGACTGACCACTGCATACTTTCTAAAGCACAGCTGCAAAACATCTCTGTCAAATACTGAGTGCTTTTGAAACAAACACAGAAATAAATCAAGGCAAGGATCCCTTTAGCTCTCGGGGCAGGTATGGGTGACATTTTGATTACTGTAACTTTGTAATCTGTTTTGCAGTCAAGAAGTATGAGGCCTCCAGCTTTGTTCTTCTTTTTCAAGATTATTTTGGATATTCAAGGTCCTTTATGTTTCTCTATAAATTTTAGGATCAACTTTTCTATTTCTGCAAAAAATGCCACTGGGATCTTGATAGAGTTTGAGTTGAATCCATAGATCAGTTTGAGTGGTATGGACATTTTTAACAGTATTAAAACCTCTCAATCCATGAACACAGGACGTATTTCCATGTGTCTGTGTCTTCCTTAATTTATTTCAGCGATGTTTTATAGTGTTCAGTGTACAACTCTTTTGTCTCCTTCATTTATTCATTTTGATGCGATTGTAAATGGGACTGTTTTGTTAATTACCTTTTCAGATTATTCCTTGATAGTGTCTTCAAGTCTTCTAAATGAGAAAACCTGGAATGGCACCAAACCACCCCACTCTGTTGTTCTCAGTGGCCCCCAGGCACCTCGAGTATGCAGGATACCATTAGTGCTCTGAGAGAAGAATGACAGAAGCTCGTCCCTTGGAAGCCCCCTGAAAAGATGGAATCTTGGACTTAGGTGCGAACTCTTTCCCTCTCCAGGGAGAAACAAGGGTTTTCTTATTCTATGCTGAGTAGCAGGGGGGAAAGGGGGTACTATGGCTACTGAGTGAATGCTAGTCCAAACCATCACCTTTATTCTGAGTAGCCCCCAACCTGGCACCCTTTCCTGTCAGTGCTTAGATTCAGGCCAAACAGAAGCCAATCCCTTGGGCAGCCTTTCTGCCATCCCACAGGTCAACATGTTGGATGTACGTTTCAGTTTTCTTTTTCCCTCCCAAGGAAGAAGCCAGGAGCTGGAATTTTCCTTCAGATCACCATGCTTTGATGTGGCTGGTTTCATGCTCACCTGGGGTGGAAGAGCCTCTTGACATGTTTTCTGATTTCTCACAAGGGAATTGGTTTATGTATTGTTGAGTCAGAGTTTCTGTAGGCAGCAGGAGAGTATGGGGCTTCCTATTCCACCATTTTGCTGAAGACATCCCCTGGAAGTAACCCATCACAATAATTTAACCCAAACTACTTACATCCCTGGAAATATTTTCATCAAAAACTTTGCAGATAGTGATGGTTCCTCAAACATCTTCATCAAATACGTCCATTTGTCCAGCACAGAAAACAATGGCTGGACAAAAGAATCCTTGTTACAATTCAAAAGGACATTATGCTTATCTACTACATTGGTGAAATGCTGATTGAATCTGGTGAGAAAGAGGTAACAAACACCTTAGATGCCTTTGTAAGAAGTGTATAACCGAATGACACATAAAGGCCGTAAAAACTCAGGGATCTGATGCTTTAGTAACATTTCTATGTATCCAGTGGTCTAGGGTAGAGTTCAGCAAACATATTCTATAGAGAACCAGATAGTAAATATTTTAGGCTTTCTGGTTTATATGGGCTGTGTCACAACTACTCAACTTTGCTGCTGTAATATACAGTCAACCATAGACAGTAGGTAAATAAATGAGTGAGACTGTGTTCTAATAAATCTTTATTTACAAAAACAGGTGGCAATATGGACTGCGTCTCAGTTTGCTGACCCCTAGTCTATGGCATATCAAGAAAACACTGCAGAGCAGAAGACCTCTCACTATAAATTGCACCCATCCTTTTCCTTATTTATGTTTGGTATAACTGACCTCTCAAAGACTTAGAGGAGTGCTTATATTCCACAACAAATGCATTTCTAAAGTTTTTTTTTCCTATTTTTTTGAAAGATTAACTGAATTTTTCTTTATTGATTTATTGTCTCTAATACAGAAGTCTCCTCTTAACATAGTCAATACAGATCATTCTCCTTTTGTGCTTTTGGTTTTCCCTACCTTATTTTCTTATCTATGACAACTCCATCTTAATCTAACTTTTTGTGTCTTACTTACTAGACTGATTTCATTGAGGACACACAGCATATGCAGTCTCAAATTGTCTTTTGTTTCTTGTAGTAGCTCCTTTTCTCCAGCATGCTTATCCTTTACAACTTCTCTTATTTTTCTATTATAAAATCTTCCACATGCTCCATGTTGTTGCTGTTTTTCTTTTCTCTTTACTCCTTATAGAATAAAACTATCTATATGGATGCAGGTACTAGTTGAAACTTCAGGGTGAATGTATTTTCTCTGGTTCTTATAACCAGTCACCTGAGTGCATCAGTAACCACAGCTTTAGATCTTAAATTCAAGGACAAGTTGGTGTGCACAGGCTTTTGTCAAGTCGACATTGTCCAGACAGCCTTTACCTAGTGCGGCTTTGCTGGAATGTGATGAGATGTTCACCTGTTCCCATTTCCTGTTTCTCAGTGTCGTGAGGGAAATTTATTCCTGGTTAGTTGGAAATAGTTTGAAATTCTTATTTTTCAAAAGTAATCCATAAACACTGTAAGTTTCACAATTCAATGCTCATATACTTTTTGTGAATCAATCACAAAGTCGCAGCAGGCAACAGTCATATGTGACTCTAGAAGCTGATGGCTCCAGAATGGATACAAAAAGTAGGATACTGAGAAGACAGAGACGGGGTCTGTCTGCTAGGTGAGCTCTGGCTGTCTCAAAAGGCAGCTTCTGTAAAGTACTGGATTATTGCTAGATTTTCTTTTCATCTGCAAAGGACCCAAGGCTCTGATGTAGTAGTAATTAACCACGTTTATATGAGGAAACCATCTAATACATTCCTTCAGTCTGAGAGTACTTCTATTTCATAAGCATGAGTCTCCTGGGAAGCCTTTCTCAATGTGGTTTGTCTGCAATGTAACTAGGGAGCTGTTTCTATATGAACAATGAACAATGTAGCATTGCTCTAAATGAACTATACTCAAGAAATGTTAACTGCTTGCCTTTGGCATATCATTTACATATGATATCCTTTGTTGTCAACACTATTTGGATTTCCCAATTATTTTCTGTGTGTTTTTGATCTTTTCATGGGAACATCCCCCAACTTCGATAAGGGATTCTCAAATTTAAACATTTGGAGATTAATTTGTTTCCTGATCTCTGCCTTGGGAATACCTTGGGATTTAGTAAAAATGAGATGGAACCTAAAAACCAGTATTTTTAGCAAGTCCCCAACATGTTTGAGACAGGAGGGCAGAGGTCTACACTTGGAAACACTATATTAATTTGATGGTATTTTGACGCTTCTGGGGAAGCGTTCTTGCTTCAAGATCTTGGGTTGTCAGGTAGCACAGCTTGAGTATAGACAGGTATGAGAACCTCCTACCTTGCAGCCAGAAAGTGAGTTATGCCAGGCATTTTAGCTGTAGGCAGGGCTGTCAAAAGATTAGAAGTGGTAATTATTATATCCTCAGTCTGAAATAGTCTTTATCTGCTACTGAGTAGCTCTTATGAAGAGGTAGAATTGTCACCATTTTTTGAAAATAACAAAAAGAAAATGTTCCCTGTTTGACTTTTAGTGCTGAACTTTTCATGGATCCTTAGAGCCAAAGGGCAAGTGTATTAGTGCTGGGTGGTACTTTCCTTCACAAAGTGTAGTTTGAGAAACAGAAAAATGGGAGATCACGATAAGCAGTGATCCCTGAATGAAATCTCATTCTACTGCCATATGCTGTAAAGTATGCTGCTCTAGAAAATTAAGTCCCTTTTTGTATTTATTAATATTTTCAATTCATACCCAGTCAGAGCACCAAGTTTCACATATTTATTACTTCCTATGTTAAATGATATTTTCTTTAATTTTTTGCCTTAAACTACTTATATATGAAACAAGTTTCAGAGCTAATATTCAAGAAATTAGTATAATTTCTGGCTTAAGTAACATTCAATAAAGTTTGTTTAGATTCCACCAGAGCATCTGTTCACAATTTTCTGGAATTCTAGAGCATCAAGACTACTCTCCGGGGATTCTACTCAATTAAAATGGGCCTCGTAAGGTAAACTCATCTCTGAAGGATGAGTCTCATATATTTTGTCTGTATTTCACCACAGAATCTTATGCACTGCTTTGGAAAAGTTTGCTCAACTAGTAATGGTTACCTAAGTCCTAATTCCACTACTTCAAATAATCACTGTAACTTGACTACACTTTATTCATTTAGAAAAATGTTATAGCTTTTATCACATAGATCCCATTCTATCTTTTACCACAGTTATTTATGTCCCCAGGTTTTTCTTCCCTACTAAATACTGAGGTCATGTATTCTCTCAATATTCTTATATTTTTTCCTGCACTTACACAGTCTTTTGCATATGGTAGATGCTCAAGATATATTAAATGACTTGACTGTTTATTTCTGTATTGACCTTATTTTTATAACGATGATTTACGTTTTAAAGATTTTTATAGAAAACTCCATTATCATCACTATAAATTTTCTCTTAAAGGAAGATTAACGGTATTTTGATTAACCAGAATTCCTCTTATAAGTGGGAGCTAAGCCTACCATATCTAGCTACAAATATTTAAAGAACTAGATAATACTTGTAACTAGATTTCCAATTAAAACCAAAGTATACCTGAGATACATGAGAATATTTATGAGAGGAAATGAGGTCAGATTATTTTAGTTTATTGGTAAATTAAATTCTAATTGATGAAAGGATCAAGAATTAGAAGTAATACCTTTTTTAAAAAATCCGTTTTACAGTTTACATCTTACACGGCATATCTAGTCATACCTATTGTTTATCTGAAAATAACACTTTAAGTTTACTATCCATTTATATGATGGGTTATAAAACAGATCAATATATCATCTTCCATAAACACTTATTAACAGCTTGATACTGGCACAGTGATGTACAATATTATATACAAAAACGTGTCCATGCACCAGCTAAGGTCCCATAGATTTGACCAGGAAATGAATGATCTCAAAATACCATGTGCCTGCTAAGTCTGTCTTTGCTTAGGGTGGCAGATCTCATTTTGAGATTTGTGCTTTTCTATGGTGCCTTTCAGACCTTCCCTAGGTAAGCCAGCTTGCTACCACTGCTCTCTGTATGCAGTGTGGTTCTGCCCTGTTTGTAACTGTGCTGTGGCAGGCACTTAATAAAGCATCCCTCCTGCTGCCTTTGAGCCTATCAGCCAGCAGTTGTTTAGGTATTCTGCTATCATCCATCTCCCCATATATCCCACCTAGAAGAGTTACGCTTCAATATGCTTTGCTTCAAAGTGGATAGACTGGCTTCCCTCCAGGATCTCACTGTCAGTGATCCCGCCTCACCATTTAATTAAATAGAACTTCCCAAAAAAGCTTCTCTGGAAACCATTTATAGAGTCCCAAGCCACATGAGCTCTTGCCACTCTGTACACAGCTGCAGATCCACAGACTTTCAGTTTCATTCAGAGTTTGGGGCAGTGAGCTAGAAATCTCTCTCCCTGCTGATAAGAAGATACCATGATAAACCTGACTCCTCTGCCTGAACAATTCCTATAGGTTTACTGAACATCAGTTTGTGTCAGACATGTGCTATGTTTGCAATCCTCACACAAACATAATTAAGGTCTATGCCTCAAGGACCACATCTTCTTGTAATTAGGGTAAAATATAATAAATGCTATAATAAATATTTGTAAAACACATTTTGAAAGTACAGAGGATGGATCTCTGCCTAACAGATAGAATAGGAAGAAAAGTAAAGCAAAGATGAAACAGGAATTTAGGAGGTAGACGGTGTAAAAGAAAATATTGACAAAATGGCCCATTCCCACCAAGACTGGGAAGTAAACGCTAAGAAAGGATATGTGTACCTGATAAAAATTCAGCAGAGATGATCAATAAAGAAGCATGGTTTAGATCTTCCAGACCATGATTTATCTCAATTTATCCGTAGCAGAAGAGCCTAATCCTGTAAATTTACCCATTAATGAAAATGTCCAAAGAGAATAACTGATTTCCCTAGTGTACACAACTGGTTAGTAACATCTTTAGGTCTAGAATGCAGATTTCCTGACTGAAATGGGGTTACAAAAAAGAAGGGGGCACATCCTAGTGTTAAGAGTGTTTTGAAATGTATATGTTCCCCTCTCAGCCTCTGTGGAGGTCTTTTTAATACATAACACGTAAAAATCAGGATTTAGAATTACGTGATTTCTCACATACCAACACTGGGAATACCAAGCATTTGTGATGACTAAGTTTTCCAATTATAGTGAGTTGAGAAAAGTAATAACATTAATTCCTTCTTTAGTCATAAAGACCATTACACATACCAAATTAAAGCCCATCTCAAAATTCGAATAGTGCCTATTAAGTTTTTTATATAAACTAAGCAAATAGTTTAAAATATCATATCAGTGGGGGATAGTTTTAACCTTAACTTATTTTAACTTCTCTGTGGTCTCTGACACTGTTCATTACACATGTCTTAGACTTTCAAAATTGTTATTTATGTTGATATTTTAGATTCCACTCTACTACTCTCTCCTGGTTTTTTCTTACCTTCTGTTTGTGCCTTCTCACTCATCATTTAGGGTTCTCTTTTCTCTTTCCTTTCCTTAAATTTTGGTGTTCATCTGGTCTCCATCCTTAGCTTCCCCCCCTCTTTTTTTTTTTATTTTGGAGGGATTTTACCTAAATGAATAGCTTCTCCAAGAGTTATTTTTCATTGGACCACTTTGCCAACGCTAGAAAGCATCCAACTGCTATTTCTACTTGAATACCCAGAGGGGCCTTAAATGAAAGATGCTGAAAACCCAACATTATTTTCCTCCTCAAACCTGCTCCTTCTCCTGCATCCCTTGTCTTTTGAAACAGCATCACCACTGGCCCCATTGTCCAAGTCAGAAACCTCGAAGTCATCCTAGACACCTCCCACCTACTGACCCCCTAGTCACCAAGTGCTGTAAATTCTACCTTTTCCTTATTTTCTACACCTACTGCCACTTTTTCTACTCATGCCCTCATCTCTTCTTGTCTGGATAATTGTTGCTGCCATGTAACTTGTCTTTCTTCTCTCTGCCTTATTCCCTCTGCACTCCATACCCCTCTAAGCATCTGCAAAAACCTTTCTAACACATGAACGTGATTAAAATGCTTCAATACCCCCTGGATGCTGTCAATCTAAAATTCAAATACGTAAACTTAGTTGCATGGGCCTCAACGTTTATCTCTGACCTACTCTCCTTGCACAACGTCATGTGCATCCCTAATCCCATACGCATCACCTGCTTTAAGATCTCTAAACATATCAAGCTACCTCCTGCCACCACCACTTGCATTTGCTGTCCCCTCTCAGATGTTTCTCTCTCCACCTGTGATGCCCTTCACTTCCTTGCTCAGTCATGTATCTTCCACTGATCCTTCAAATCCTGGCTCAAGTGACATCTTCCCTGGGAAACAGTCCATTATTTGGGAGCCCCGCTCTTGCTTCCCAGCAGCACCTGGTGCTTTATCTCCACCACAGCATGTATGGCTTCTTCCCTATTGTCCGTTATCAGACTATAAACTCCCTGAGGTCAGGAATTGGCCTTACTTAGTTGTGTATGCTCAGCTCATAGTACAGAGCCTAGAACACAGACGACTGAAGATATCTAAGCAAGCATGACAGAAGAAGCCGAAAGAGAATTCGAAAAATGGATTTATTTTAGATCCCTCTCGGACGTTCAAGCAGAAATAAAATGTGAGATTGACCCTAAAGTGGAAAAAGTTGGCAAGTGATAGATCTGAACCACTGTTGATCATGGAGACAATGTGTATGAAAAGGGCAAATGCTTATACCTAGCTCTGCAGATACACTGTGACTCTAGATAATTAGAGAGTCCTTTGAGGAATAAAATATTTATTTTAATTTAAATGAGTAGAAATTTCTGTTTAGAGCAGTTCAGTAAGATTTTTAGTCTCTCCTGTATATCAGACCCTGTGCTCTTCTCTGGAGATACAAAGATGAACAAGGTGCTTACTGTCTAGGGAGATCAAGATGGTGGAGTAGAAAGACATGGAGTTCACCTCCTCCAACAAATACATCAAAAATACATCTACACCTGGAACAATTCTCAGAGAATACCAACTGAAAGCGGGCAGAAAAATCTCATACAACTAAAGCTCCAAGGAAGATACCCACGTAACTGGGTAGGACTAAAGAAAAGAAAAAAAAAAGGAATTGGGACATGACCTGTTCCCCTAGGAGGGAAAAGTGAAAGAGGAGAGGTTCCTTCACCTTGGAACCTCCTTCACTGGCTGGGAGGTCTGCCGGGACAGAAAGGGAGGCGCAGGGGCCTGGAATCTGCTGGAGAGGAGTTTGCACAGGCTGGCTTGCTGCAAAGCAGGATACAGAGGGAACGGTGCTGAGGGCTTCTTGTCATCGCCGTCCCAGCCCTAGATGGGCACTTGCTGGTGTGCACAGGGGTTGGGTGTTGAAAACTGGGATTCAGCAAATAGACACAGTGAGATGACTTGATCTGGCTGCTCAGACACAGCCTGAAGGGCCTGGTGTATAGTCCAGGCCGCAACTGGGGTATGCATGGGACAGAGCGTGGACCCACCACAGGAGCACTGTCATCAAAGTAAAGGGTGGAGCGTGGGTGCGTCCGCAATAGAAGCCTCATTGTCAGTGTGCTCACAGCACGGCGCAGCTTCTGTGGGCTTTGGGGGCTCATGTTTTGTGAGCGTACACACATCGAAGATAGGTGGGGCTGACACATGATCTGATTATCAGCACTCCTGCAACAGAGATGAATCTGATCTTGCGGGTGTGCACACTGGGTGGCAGGTGGCATCACAGAGTTGCACTTCCTGGTGGAGAGCTCCTGGAGAGGAACACGCAGCAACTCCTTTCCCAGAGGGAGCGCTTCAGTCCTGCGCTCCCCACATTACAGCTTAGAACCAGATCTGGGGGCTTCTACTCCAACGAGTGGGGAGAAGGCACTGCCCCCGACAGGGCTATGACAGCCACAGAGCAAAGAGAAAGCCCTGCCCAACGTCGAGTGCAGGCTCTGGTCACCACACTACCAAACACACGTCCTATCAAGGGGACATCGACCAGTACACTCTGAGGAAAAACGTGGCAGGTGTCCACACCAAATACAGCCCTTTGCACCAAAAATATTGGACTCAGTCTACACAGGGATGCTCCCACATAAAAACAGCCTTTCAAGACCACAGTAGATAACTGTTTCTCCTAAATTTATAGTCAGAGAAATACAAGTAAAATTAAAAAGCAGAGGAACTACTCCCAATTAAAAGAACAAGAGATATCCCATGAGAGAACAAGCAATGAAACAGACCTTGCCAGTCTACCAGAACCTGAGTTCAAAAAGGTGGTAATAAAAATGATGAACGAATTAACAAAGACTATTGATAGAAAAGGCAGCAAGAGAAAAACAAAGAGTCAGTTACAAGGGAACCCCGTAAGGCTATCCTCTGATTCCTCTACAGAAACGCTGCAGACCACAATGGAGCGGCAAAATATATTCAAAGTCCTGAAAGGGAAAAACCTCAATGGAGGATATTCTACCCGGCAAGATTATCATTTAGAATAGAAGGAGAGAGAAAGAATTTCTCAGAACAGCAAAAACTAAAAGAACAGAGCAATACTAAAGCTATCCCAAAAGAAATGTTGAAATGTCTTCTCTAAATAGAAAAGAAGCAAGAATATACAGGTAAAGGAATATAACAATAGGAAAGGCAAATATATATATGAGGATTGAATATCACTGAAATAAGCCAGTATATAGATTAAAATACAATCAAAAAATTTTGCAAAACTGATTATAACTATGATGAACAGCAAAAGGATAGAAATAAAGATGTAAAATAGGACCTCAAAATCACACATGTGGGGGAGGGGAGTAGAAAATGTAGATCTTTTACAATGTGTCTGAACTTACATGACTATCAGTCTAAAACAAGGAAATGTACTTATGGGTTAATATTGAAAACAAGGGTAACCACAAATTAAAAACATACAACAGACTCACAAAAAAACCAATAACAAAAGAGCTCAAGCATAATACAAAAGTAAACCATCAAACCATAAAAGGAAAAACAAAAAGAAGAAAGGAACAAAGAAGAAATACAAAATCAACTGAAATACAAGGTTTAAAATAGCAATAAACACATACTTATCAATAATTACCTTAAATGTCAATGGACTAAATGCTCCAATCAAAAGACACAGAGTGACAGGCTGGAAAATAAAACAAGAACCTACAATATGCTGCCTACAAAAGACGAACTTTAGGGTGAAAGACACGCACAGATTGCAAGTGAGAGGATGGAAAAAGATATTTCATGCAAAATGAAATGACAAGACAGCAGGGGTAGGAATACTTATATCAGAAAAAATAGACTTTAAAACAAGGGCCATAAGGAAGGACAAAGAAGGACACTATATCATGATAAAGGGATCAATACAAGAGGATATTACACTTGTCAACATATATACACCCAATATAGAAGGAACTAAATACATAAAACAAATACTAATAGACATAAAGGGAGAAATTGACAGGAAGACAATAATAGGAGAATTTAACACCCCACTGACATCAATAGATCTTTCAGACCAAAAATCAATAAGGCAACAGACTCTAAATGACACAATAGAACAGTTAGACTTAATTGATATCTACAGGACACTACATCCAAAAAACCAGAATACACATTATTTTCAAACTTGCATGGAACATTCTCTAGGATAGATAACATACTAGGGTACGAAATAAGCCTTAAAAGTTATAATAATTTTAATTATAATAATTAAAAATTATAATAATCTTATACTAGGGCACAAAATAAGCCTCAAAAATTATAATAATTTAAATTATAATCATTAAAAATTATTTCAAGCATCTTCTTTGATCACAATAGCAAGAAACTAGCCACAGGGAAAAAAAAATGAGAAAAAAATGATTACATGGAGACTAAACAACATGCTACTAAAAAAAAACAAACAAAAAACACCAAAAAACAAAACAAAACAAAAAACAATGGGTCAATGGTGAAATCTATGAGGAAATTTAAAAATACCTCAAGATAAATGACAATGGAAACACAACCATACAAAATCTATGGGATGAAGCAAAAGCAGTCCTAAGAGGGAAGTTCACAGCTATACAGGTCTTCCTCAAAAAACAAGAAAAATTTCAAATAAACAACCTAACCTACCACCTAAAAAATTAGAAAGAGAAGAAACAACAAAACCTAAAGGCAGTAGAAGGAAGGAAATAATGAAAATCAGAGAGGAAATAAATAAAATAGAGATTAAAAAATAGAAAAACAATCAATCAAACCAAGAGCTGGTTTTTTGAAAGGATAAACAAAATTGACAAACCTCTGGCCAGCCTCATCAAGAAGAAAAGGGAGAGGACCCAAGTAACAAAATAAAACATGAAAGAGGAGAAATAACAACCGATACTGCAGAAATTTTTTAAAAATCATAAGAAATTAATATGAACGGTTAGACGCTGACAAAATAGACAACCTAGAAGAAATGGATAAGTTTCTAGAAATGTATGGCCCACCAAAACTGAATCAAGAAGAAACAGATAATTTGAACAGACCAACCATTAGAAGTGAGATAGAATTTGAAATTTCAAAAAACAAAAAACTAATCTCCCTGCAAACAAAACCCAGGACCAGATGACTTCGCTGGGGAATTCTATCAAACATACAAAGAAAAACTCCTACCTATCCTTCTCAGATTCTTCCAAAAGATTGAAGAGGAGTCCTAAAGTCATTCTATGAATCCACCATCACTCTGATACCAAAACCAGACAAACACACAACCAAAAAAACAATTACAGGCCGATATCTTTGATGAATATAAATGTAAAAATCCTTCATAAAATATTATCAAACAGGGCTTCCCTGGTGGCGCAGTGGTTGAGAGTCCGCCTGCAGATGCAGGGGACACAGGTTCGTGCCCCGGTCCGGGAAGATCCCACATGCCGTGGAGCGGCTGGGCCCGTGAGCCATGGCCGCTGAGCCTGCGTGTCCAGAGCCTGTGCTCTGCAACGGGAGAGGCCACAACAGTGAGAGGCCCGCGTACTGCAAAAAAAAAAAAAAAAAATTATCAAACAGAATCCAACAACACATAAAAACAATTGTACACCATGATCAAGTTGGATTCTTCCTAGGGTCTCAAGGCTGGTTCAACGTACCCAAATTAATCAATGTGAGAACACATCAACAACAACAAAAAGACAAAAACCACATGATCATCCCAATGGATGCAGAAAAAACATTTGATAAAATTTAACATCCATTCATGACAGAAAAAAAAGAAAAAACCTCTCACCAAAATGGATATAAAAGGAGCATATCTCAGCATAATAAAATACATTATGGCAAAGCCACAGCCAACATATTATTAATCGGTGAAAAGCTGAAAGCCTTCCTGCTAAATTCTCGAACAAGACAAGGATGCCCAATCTCACTACTTCTATTCAAAATAGTACTGGAAGTCCTAGTCACAGCAGTCAGACAAGGGGAATAAAAAAGGTATCCAAATCAGAAGGGAAGAGGTAAAATTGTCATTGTATGCAGACATGATACTCTACACAGAAAACCCTAAAGACTCCACACAAGAACTATCAGAACTAAAAAGTGAATTCACCAAGGTAGCAGGATACAAGACTAACATACAGAAATTGGTTGCACATCTTTATACCAACAATGAAATGTCAGAAAGAGAAAGTAAAATAAAACAATTTTTAATTGCGTCAAAAAAAATTACCTAGGAATATACCTGACCAAGAATGTTAAAGACTTATACACTGAGAAATATAAAACATTGATAAAGAAAATTGAAGATGATACAAAGAAATGGAAAAATACCCCATACTCATGGATTAGAAGAATTAATATAGTTAAAATGGCCATACTCCCAAAAGCAATCTACAGATTTAATGAGATCTCTATTGAATTACTCATGACATTTTTCACAAAACTAGAACAAATAACCATAAAATTTATATAGAACCATGAAAGACCCAGGCTTGCCAAAGCAATTCTGAAGAAAAAGAACAAAGCAGGAGGAATAACCCTCCCAGACTTCAGACAATACCACAAGGCTACAGTAATCAAAACAGCATAGTACTGGCACAAAAACAGACCAATAGATCAATATGAAACAGAACAGAGAACCTAGAAATAAACCCATACACACATCCATGGACAATTTATCTTTGACAAATGGGGCAAGAATATACAATGGAGAAAAGACAATCTCCTCAGCAAGTGGTGTTGGAAAAGCTGGGCAGCCACATGTAAATCAATAAATTTAGAACACTGCCTCACATCATACACAAAAATAAACTCAAAATGGCTTAAAGACTTATATATAAGGCATGACACCATAAAACCCTAGAAGAGAACATAGGCAAAACATTCTTGGATATAAACCATAGTAATATCTTCTTAGATCAGTCTCCCAAGGCAAAAGAAAAAAAAACAAAAATAAACAAATAGGACCCAATCAAACTTACAAGCTTTTGCATAGCAAAGGAAACCATAATCAAGATGAAAAGACAACCTACTGACTGGGAGAAAATATTTGCAAGAGATGAGACCGAAAAGGGCTTAATTTCCAAAGTATACAAACAGCTTAGACAACTCAATATCAAAAAAACAAACAATCCAATCAAAAAATGGGCAGAACGCTTAAAAAGTCATTTCTTCAAAGAAGACATACAGATGGCCAAGAGGCACATGAAAAGATGCTAAACATTGTTAATTATTGGAGAAGTGCAAATCAAAACTACAATGAGGTATCAACTCACACTGGTCAGAATGACCATCATCAAAAGTCTACAAATAATAAATGCTAGAGAGGGTGTGAAGAAAAGGGAAGTCTCCTACACTGTTGGTGGGAATGTAAATTGGTGCAGCCATTGTGAAAAACAGTCTAGAGGTTCCTTAAAAAACTAAAAAAAAAGTACCATATGATCTAGCCATCCCATTCCTGGGCATATATTCAGAAAAGATGAAATCTCTAATTTGAAAAGATACATGCACCCCAATGTTCATAGCAGCATTATTTACAATAGCCAAGACATGGAAACAACCTAAATGTCCATCGACAGATGAATGGATAAAGAAGATGTGGTATATATACACAATGGAATACTACTCAGCCATTAAAAAGAACGAAATATTGCCACTTGCAGCAACATAGATCGACCTTGTTGTGTAATAGATATTACACGATACCACTTACATGTGGAATCTTAAAAAAAAAAGATACAAATGAACTTATTTACAAAACAGACTCACAGACATAGAAAACAAATGTACTGTTACCAAAGGAGAAAGGGGAGAGGGAGGGATAAATTAGAAATATGGGTTTAACAGATATACCTCACTGTATATAAAATAAGTGTTTACTGTATGGCACATGGCACTATATTCAGTATCTTGTAATAACCTATAGTGGGACAGAATCTGAAGCTGTACACCTGAAACTAACACAATACTGTAAATCAAGTATAATTAGTTTTTTTTAAAAAAGATGCTTACTGTCTAGTGGAAAGACAGACACTTGTACACTGCACGGGAAAAGGTGGTATGATGGGTACCAGCAGAATGGTATATCCAAGCATGCCATAGAGAAGAAAAATAAGGCAATGTTTGTTTAGAGGGGAAAGAGAATAGCTGGAAAAGTATTGCTGAGAAAACCTCCTAGAAGAGAGGACACCTCCAACGACTACTGAAATATAATAAGGGATTTACCAGTTAAGGAAGGGAAAAAGCAAAAGGAACAGCAAGAGGAAAGACTCTAAAGCACATAGCTGTACGATGTACACAGGAAATAAATTCTTTAGTAATATTAGAGTATAACTTAGCATGATGGATACGGCTGCTGTTTCCTTTTCAGAGCCTCTAGAGGCTTAGGAGGGGTTACACCATGGAAAATTGGTGTGCCATGCTGAGAAATATGAACTTAACATCTAATCATCAGGTGGCTTTGAGAGAACTGTACCAGGGGAAATGGCAAAGTCGTATATGCAACTCAGAATGAACCACTCTGGGTACAATGAGATGGACGTGCTAAAACTAGGAGGAAGAAGCAGAACAAAACGGGGGAAGAGAGACCTCCTAAAAAGCTTGAGGCTGGATACAAATAAGAAGAGTGGAAAAGCTGCTTTCCAAAAATATTTAGGAAGTAAACCAGCAAAAAATCAGCCACTAGAATTTCTCATTTGAATTTATTTCAACATCACATCTTTAGCTAAGAGATTTCTGTTGTGTCTGGAGAAATTTTAACTTAGTAATAAAATAAAATAAAAGGATACTAAACCTTCAATAGTAAGCATGGGGATCATTCTGCTCTGGGATTAGGACTTAGGCCTCAAGAAAAATGCACCATGTACATCAGCATGCAGTGTTCACGGCACATGGCAGCCATATGGTGAGTTCACGCAGAACTGACACTCCTCTGGGCCCTTAATTAGATGCACCTGACATGGCTTTTATTTTTTTTAATGAGGAAAGGTGCCTCCCAATAAGTGGCTCCCAGGAAGCAGTACAGGAAGGCACTCTGGTGCTACGTCAAGTACAATGCATACTCTGCTAATTCAATCCGGCAATTTACGTCCACACTGATTTAATGAGAAGTGCAAATTATTTTTAAAAGTTGAATATATAATATATTAAATATGAATATATTAATATATGCTTGTTGAATATATATTTAATTATTGACCAAGCTAACAGGGAAATAGTAGCAAAGTTTTTATGTCTCGTGACATTTTAAGTATCTTTAATCACAAAATTAGAAATTTTCATAATTATATTTTCTTTCCATACCTACACTTGATTTCCTTGTGTATAATTTTTAATAAACGTTTACTTTAGAATTTTTAGGATTTACATAAAGATACATATATACATAGTACAGAGAGTTCCCATGGAGCCATAATCCAATTTCCCTGATGTTAATATCTTATACTAACCATGATATATTTGTGAAAATTAAGAAATGAACATTGGTGTATTACTCCTAACTAAACTACAGATTTATTCAGATTTCACCAGTTTCTCCACAAATGTCCTTTTTCTGTTCCTGGATACAATTCAAGATACCACACTGGATTTAATCATTATGTCTCCGTTACTCTATGGCAGTTTCTCAGTCTTTCCTGAGGTCATTTTTCATGACTTTGACTGTTTTGAGAGTACTCTCTGATGTTTCTCTCAAGATCAGACTGGGGTTGTGGGTTTGGGAAGGAAGGGCATAGGGATGAAGTGCCCTTCTCTGTCATCCTCTTAGGGAATATGTGACAACCACATGACTCATCACTGAGAATGTTAAACACGATGGCTTAAGGTGGAGTCTGCCATGGTTCTCCACTGTCAAGTAACTATTTTTCCTTCCTATACTCTGTTCTTTGGAAAAGTCACCAAGTGCCGCCCATATCCAAGATATGGGAAGTTATGCTTCATGTCCTGGAGGAGGAAACACCTACATAAATTATTTGGAATTCTTCTTAAAGGGAGGGGTGTCCCTTCTCCCCCACTTATTTATTTAGACATTTATATCAGTATGCACTCATGGATATTTATTTTATACGTTACGTTATAAACTATGTTATTTTTTTTGCTCAAACCGTTTCACCTTTGTCCACTGGGGACTCTTTCAGACTGTCCCCTGTTCCCTTTGGCGTGCCCACATCATTTTGCTTTTTGAACACTTCATCACTTTCTGGCCCTACAAGATGTGCTCCAAGCTCATCTTGTATGATATCTGCCCCTGCCTTAGAATTAGCCGTTTCTCCAGGAAGTCCTGGGTCCTTGTGTTACAGAATGATATTAAGCAGTCAAGACCTGAACGACAATGCTTTTCGAGAACACTTGGTCTTTCCATTGCTTATCTTGTATTCTAAGAGCAAACCACAAAGGTCACTCTGTCCTGTCATTCTTGTCCAAAGAGCAGTTGTGACTTGGAGAGTTTTTTAAAAATACAAACTCCCAGTCTCAATGTTGGGGACTGTGCCTCAGTAAGCCTGTGGTATGGGTACTGGCCTGGTTGTGCTGGTGTTGCTGTGTATTCATGTATTGACAATTTTGTTATGATAAATAGTTTAGGGACTACTGTATATGTAATTAACTCCCTTCATTTTATAGTGGAACCAAAGGAGGCCTAGAGAATGAAGTACATGCCCAAAGCAGCACAGCAAAGGAAGTTATGCCTTCACCCCAGTACATCAGATCCTTTCCATGCTTACATCCTCAGTATGTCTTTACTCATACCTTTCAAATCAGTGAGTCTCAACCATGGTTTTTGCTGAGGGAGCTTTAAAAATCCCTATGCCCGGAACCCAGTCTTAGAAATTCTGATTTAAATGGTCCTGAGTGATACTTAGCAACTAGGTTTTTCTTAAAGTCTTAGAGATGATATAATGACCAGCCAGTGTTGAGAATTACTACTTTAAATGAAAAAACTCAATTCTGTTAGGGCCCCGGTACTACAGATTATGTTTTTCTGTGACATTTGTGACATTTCTGAGTAATATTTTATTTGTACTGAATAACATCCCAGGTTCATCAATCTGACAAACATGTCAAGCATTTACTTTGTGTTTGGTGCAGTGATAGACTCTCCCTGGAGGGAGAGATTAAGAACATGAATCAATTATAGTCTCTTGCCTCCAAGAGCTTAAACTATGATGGGGGGGCATTAGTATGGATACAAATAAGTAGAATAACAAGTAGGTGAGTTCCAAGAGGAGCATAAAGTGCCAGGAAGGAAATGGGGGTTCAGAGGAATAAGGAAATGGTGCCTTCCTTCTGAGACTTTAGTATCCTCCATGGATGGCCCTTGCCAAAGCTACAGCTTTTCAAGGAAGCCAGAAGTCATTATTTTGTGTGGAAAGTCCATTAGTATCATGCTCTTGCTAACATGGTTATCGCCGAGGTCTTGATTAAGCTCCCTCATGCAGGATGCTAAGCAAACCATGTTAACAATGAATCCAGCTGTAAGAAAAGTTATGTTATTTTTAGGCATCTAGACTGAAAATTGCTTTGTACCATCACTGGGCAATGCTTCTATTACTGTTTTTACTGCTGGTAAATTAGATTGCGCGTTGTAGGAATCATGCATAACTGCACTCTTTTTAATATTTGCTACTGTAATCATTTCTGTAATTATGATACAGAACCTACTGCTGCAAGTTGTTCCTGCGGACGGCTATTTCACTGAGTCCTAAAGATGGTGTCTGCTGAAAATTCTATCTGCAAAGGCCCTGCTGGCAAGTGCCTCCCTGGTGATATGAGGCAGATAAGCTGTATCAGATGCTGTTAATGAGCTTGATTTACGATGTTCGTGGTTCACTATGACAAGTTATTTTGGGTTTTAGACATTCACATTCCAGCTTTTGGTATGTCCTCCCTCATCCCTTGGGAAAAGAAAGAAACCTGCCAGAATTCGAAAGCAACAGGCATTGTAAAGTCACACTGTCCAGAGACCACATTTTCTTATAAAAACGACCTCCTACGTGCAATGTCAAGTCGTGTAAATCCCTATCAAGAACAAGGTTCATGAAGCTGTTAACTGAATAATAACGACTAATTATTAATCAAGAAATGCCTTCCCTGTTAGCTCTGGGAGTCGCCTAAAACTCCACAATTAATGGATCTGTTACCTGTTTTCACAAAGTGAGGTGATGCCCCAACGTCGGCTGCTTACTTGGTCTAGCTTGTGGCTCATCGTCAGTTCCTATTCTTCCTGATCCATACTGTTGCCAGAAAAGGCACATGTACACAGCGTGTAAACACGTCACAAGGAAAAAAAGAACCCAATCTAGCTTTACATATAAATAAAGAAAGCAGTGGTCCACAGTAGTGTGATCTGTGGGGTCTCCAGGAAAGTTTCCTCTTCCCCCAGCCCGTCCTCCAAACATCAGGCCAAGTACCACGGTGTCTGGAAGTCTGCCCTGGGAGCTTTGGAAATAATTCTGCTCTCTCCACGCACTTGGGAAGTTCAAATATTATGGGAGATTAATATGTTGTCACCGGTTTACGTAATTCTTTGGCCCTGAATGAATTATGTCAACTTGGCCAAAGTCAAATGGGCTGCCTCCAAGCTGTGGTGAGCTCTTCTACAGTGAAGTGTCAGAGCGAGAGGCTAGAGGGTGTTAGCAGGCATGCGTTCAGGACTTGGATTGGTATTAGACCATTAAATGTGTACATTTTTCTTCCAGCTCTGAGTTTTCATTGTTACACAAGGTAGGGAATCTCTCTGGACCTTCTGCCTTCCCTACAAAATAGACTACCAGGATTTCTTCCTTCTCTTCAAGCTTCGCAATTCAACCCTTATTGCATAAGAGGATAGAGTAGGCTAATATGTGGGAGAGGACACCAGGAGAGGAGAAAAGAGAAAGATCTCTGAAGAAATGTTTCATCATTGTCATAAAGGAGATGCTCGCATGATTTTTATTTGCTGAGTAGTAATTCACCTGGGGTCATCAGAACATGGATGGCTGTAGAATTCTCTGAGTTCAAAAGACATTTTCCCTGTCACTTGTATGATAAGTCTGGCGGGTGGTGTGCCAATTGTCTCTGCCAACATCTAAAAGTCCTTTAGATGAGACAGAAACAGCATAGGCACAAGGCAGTCACCTCCTGACCAGTCCTATTGAAGTCTGATAAACTTTTGAAACTCTTATCCACGCTTCTTGCTACCTCTTTTTTTCTCTCTAATCCCTCTTTCATCATAATTTGAATAGTGAACTACAACCAGGCTTCTGATCTTTTCCGCTGTTTTCTTCACCTAATTTCTGTTTTTCTTTCCTCTATGTTCTTTTCCATATCTCTTTGTATACAGCTCTCTGGTTAAGAAGTAGAATACGGTACCAAAGTGAAAGGGCACAGCATTTTTTTTCTTGGTAACTATTAAGCATAAAGTTCAAATGAAAAGATAATTAAGGAAAATTATTTTTTAAATGGGATGCCGTTTCCACCATTCTCCCGCTAGAACACCTTGCTTTCTTTTTATGTTTCTCCACACATACAGCTTCTTCATTCAGCTTTGTAAAATACTGATGAGAGTATTGACCCAACTAAAAGCAGAGATAATTGGAGGAATTCATTTGAACATTCACCTTCTAATGCTCATTTGTGGGCACCCTATTTATTAAGAAGAGCAGCATTCTTCTAGCCCTCCTGATTTTGTAACACCAGTAAGTTTTACTCTCTGTCTAACCATACTAAAATTAAAAATGTTTCATGAGTTAGATCACTTTAACAATGACATCATTCGAACACTGTCACCTAGGTAATGGAATAATTACCATAGCAACAGAGCCTTTATCTTTTAGTAGCTATAAAATTTTGACAGATGGGAGAGACTGATTGAAGATTTAAAGCAGGACATAAATGTAACACATCTTAGTGGCCCAAGTCATAGTGATATCTTACAAATTGATATCTTTTTATAAAGATTAAATTGAATGTGAAGTATATATATTGCTATTTATTTCCAAAGTTAATTTCACTCTTGACCGAAATGATACTCTATTCTTTGAAAAATTGAGATCAGATTATTAAATGCAGGACAGTAATAGCAGAATGTTAAAAAAAATTATAAAATTTTAAGAGTAGTAAAAGGAAGACTGCTACAGAATAACTGTTCTTATAAAACTGACCAATTAAACATCTGTAGTTCTTGTAGCTATAACCTGTCTCCGATGGGAAATTCTGTTAAAATTTATTCTCCTTCATTTCTGACTTCACAATTAGAAGTTTTGACTTAAGTGTTGAACATGTTTGTGTCTGTGAATTTGTGTGTTTGTGTGTGTGGGTGTCTATATGTTTGCCTTTCCTTCATAGTTAAACAAGGTGAACTCACTGTGCTTTTATTATTTATTTTATTTATTTATTTATTTTTGCGGTACGCAGGCCTCTCACTGTTGTGGCCTCTCCCATTGTGGAGCACAGGCTCCGGACGCGCAGGCTCAGTGGCCATGGCTCACGGGCCCAGCCGCTCCGCGGCATGTGGGATCCTCCTGGACCGGGGCACGAACCCGTGTCCCCTGCATCACTAGGTGGACTCTCAACCACTGCGCCACCAGGGAAGCCCTCACTGTGCATTTTTTAGATGACACATTGTTATCACGTAGATGGTTTGAATCTGTCACCTAATTAAAGCGGAGCAGAACAAAAAGCCATTTACGTATTTCTTCTTCCTCCACCAAAAAAAATAAAACAAAGGGTGGATAATAAACTTAGTTTCTCATTCTTGATTTACTCATCTCTGCAGAATTATTATTTAGTAGAAGTGGGCCTAGTAAATTGTCTTTTATTGGACCCTGTCCAGGCTTCAAAAAATACCAGTTTTGATGGCCAAAGAAATACAGGGCATTAAGGCAGAGATCTGAACAAAAAGAGAATGCTTATTTAATAATAATGTGTTCCTTGGCATTTCCAGGGACTGAGGAGTACGTTTAATAATAAAAGCATTTAGACTATTAAAATAATCGTTTATTAATAAATAATATGTATATATACATTTTCATGTGTTCATCTACCAAAGAACCGATTTTCACAATATCCAATCAAGGCCTTGAAAAAAATCAGCTTCAGTATGTAATAATAATTTGATAATATTTATAAATAGCACTCACTCCTTTTAAGATTTTTTTGTCGCCTCCAGCTTACTGAAATTTACATGACAACATGAAGGTTGGTTACTTTATCAAGATTTGTCATGATTTAAACCCAAGCAGAGAGACAAGACTAAATTACACACTTATTCTTAAACAGAAAATAATGACACAAGATCTATTCTATCAGTCACTGCCAAAATCTACCATGTGCCTTTATTTTTGGCCCTTACAACTGAGAGCAGACCCCACGCAAATCCATTATAATGGAATTGTTTTGTGGAATAATGTGATATTGTGTGTGTGTGTGCGTGTGCGTGTGTGTCAGATTTTTACTTCTCTGGCAATCTTTACAAATTTTATTATAACTTCTTTATCTGTTCGGGCAAAGAAATTAAGGTTCATTTTATTCATAGAGGACAGAGCTCTCCCAAAAGAAGTTATGAGCAGATTGTAAAAATTAGTCAGACCTCAAGAGGTTACCAGTGAAATTAAAGAGTGTTTCACTCCATGTTGACCTTGATGCAGGGCTATCAAGAGGACAAAGCACGAGCTTTAAAGTAAGAGAAACATATTTTAATATTTGAACCACAACTCACTAGCTATAAGACCCTGCTCTTTCAGCCTACAGTTTCTCATTATAAAAATTAGAAGAATAACACCTACTTCTTAGGATTGTTTGAAAATTACTTCATTTACAATGGATATAAGTACCTAGGAGAGTGCCTAGCACAATCTTCAGTAAATATTGACTTCCTTCACTTTTATCTTTCTAATTTTACAATCCCTTGGTTCTAGCTATAATTAGTGTTAGAACTGAGGTGACTTCAAGGAGGAAATGATCGACTTAAACCCAGTCTGGAATACACATCTCCAGGGTAGAGCGAAACAATGGAGGGCCAATGAGCTAATACAGGACGGCAGCCCCTGAGATATGCAAATGAAATTCCCCCTAAGCTTATTTCGTAGGTCAGTAGTGAATATAAAAATTAGTTTCTTCTTGGTTTCAGGAAACCTTTCCTAAAGAAATTATGGAAGATTAAAAACAATTTCCTAGTTGAAGTTGCTGCGGATAAAGCTTTGACAGAGCCATCGCAAGTCCTATTTGGTTCACAAAAAACTACTGTGCCTGCAGATACTTAAAACACATTAGGTTCAAAACGCAGTCAAACAATTCTAGACAACTGAGAATATGTCAGTAGCATGAACTGTGCATGAAGGCCTGACTGATCAGTCCCTTGAGGAAATGAGATCATGATCAGAAGGAATACATTTTTCTCAAAACTAGAAAAGCTAGTGTATATTAATTTTATTTGAAAAGTGTAGATGGCTACTCAACTCCACCTTGGACATTATTTTGATGAATTTTAAAAAGGAATAAAAATCTCTAACATGATATTACATAACCAGTTTGCTTGTAAATGAGTTAACTTAGTGTCTGGGATGGTTAGTTTAGGGCAGAGATTGTAAGGTGGTAGCCCATCCGCCATGTCTTGTGTGGAGACACCAGTCTGATAGCACCAGATGCATCTGAAGGAAGAGTGAGGGGTAAAAAATTGGTTAAGGGTCAGTTTAAGGAGGAATTAATGTTTTGTACTTCTTCCCTAACCATCACAGCAAGATGGAAATCCTTCTACTGTATCAGAAAACGTGTGTGCTCTCTGCAGACCCTAATTTGGAGAGGCTCAGATCACGGAGCATCAGAGAACAATGAGCCAAACAAAGCTGTCATGTTGAATTCACGGGGATGATGGGAAAGTCTCCACATGACACGATATTAAGGTGGGATCCTTTCTACCCTAAACCTGACAGAAAAGAAGCCACATGGGTGAGATCCACAAGTACCAAGAGTCAAATCAAGTTAAAACACAACAAAAACAGAAACAAAATAATAAACCTCTGGATAAGGTGAAAAAACACAGGACTCTGGCCAGAATCTAAGCTATAGGCAATGTTTTCTTCCTTCATTCCTTTATTTCCTTTATGAAGAATTTACTTAAGAGGTAAAGGAGAAGGTAATGTGATCCTAAAGTAAGATCCTAGCTCAGCTTTGTCTGAGACTTCAGATGCTTAGAGCAAGTCCTACATCTAACAGCCAGGTGCTGGATCATCTAAGCAAGACTTGGAAAGGAAGTGGATAGAAAACTAGTTTGTCCTCCTTAGCTCAACTCTCACCCTGAGGATATGTAAGAGATATGAAATGCCAAGAAGGAGTTGCATTTTCAGAGAAAATTTCTTCATAGTATTTCTCCTGTGGGAAAAGGAAGGGGCCTGCTTAATAATCACCTTAAGATTGGTGAAAGGAGCTCCAGGAAAACTCCTTAGAGAATCTAGACTATCTTTGCTGGACTTTTCAGGAAGTAGACACTGGTGCCAGAACCATGTGTGTTTCTGAAGAGCAAAATAGAGAATTGCATTGGAAAGTAAATAGATGCATGTCCTTAGATGATGAGTGCAAGGGGCATGTTATCAGGACCGGATGAGGACCCCACAGTGGGAACAGGCCTGGGGTCCTTTTAAAATCCTACTCCAGACCTGCTTGATGATGAGACCCACAAGGTGGTTTTGGATTGCCAGAAATGTAGGGTTTGTTAGAGGAAGTAAAAGTCACTGCTGGAAGAAGATGCACTGCAGCATTACAGTATATGTAAGGGCGGGCTCCACATGAGGGGACTAACTGAGAAACCCAAAATGTGCCCCATGTAATTGCTTTATGACTATACCCTATTGATGTCTGCTCTTTCAAAATAATTGTACCGTTTATTACGAATGGTGAGATAACCACCAGCTCTCTTTCATCTACAAGTAGGCCTATAATCAGTCCCCTATCCAGGCAAAAGACTGGAGGATTATTATCCTAAAAAATATAATTACTGGGCTTCCCTGGTGGCGCAGTGGCTGAGAATCTGCCTGCTAATGCAGGGGACATGGGTTCGAGCCCTGGTCTGGGAAGATCCCACATGCCGCAGAGCAGCTGGGCCCGTGAGCCACAACTGCTGAGCCTGCGCGTCTGGAGCCTGTGCTCCGCAACAAGAGAGGCCGTGATAGTGGGAGGCCCGCGCACCGCAATGAAGAGTGGCCCCCTCTTGCCACAACTACAGAAAGCCCTCACACAGAAACAAAGACCCAACACAGCAAAAATAAATAAATAAATAAACTCCTACCCCCCCCAAAAAAAAACTATATATATATAATTACTTCAGGGATACTGCTTATAGATTCAGACATTTTTGATCCCTCAATGAAATCCCAGAATCCCTGTAGGATCACTCTCCACTAAATTTCTCTGGTCAAAATCCTTGTTATGCCCCCAGTTTCCAATCAAAGTTTCAGTGCTTTGGTTGGAGCATTCTTAGATACGAAGGACAGGCAGGAATCATAGGACATATAAGGGGATCATTAGCAAAGTAAAAGACAGAGGAAAAACAAGCAAAGTGAAAAAAATGCAAGCAATGGTCTAGGAAAATTTTAAAAAGAAGTACAATTTGTATCACCAGAGATAAGAGAAGATATTTTACACATGAAACAAAAGCAGGACGATGGACAATTAGAGAAAAAGAAATAGCTTGTGGGAATTAAAATATATGATGGAAACAATTTAATAGATTGCTTAAATGATAAGGTTGAGCACATTTTCAAGAAATTACAACAAATATACGAAGAGATGAACAATAGCAAAAAGAGAGAGAGGGAGAGAAGTATCAAAATTAGAGGATTATTCCCGGAGATTCAATATCCAACTGAAAAATAATATTTTCTGAAAAAGAAGAAGTGGATAAAATTATAAAATTAATAAACCAAAATATTTCTTAGAATTGAGGAGTCTGAGTTTCTAGATTGAAAGGGTTCTCCAAGGTTCTAGCATCACTGTAACCACAGAACCAGCTCGAAACTGGCCTTATCCTCTTTCTAACAAGATATTGAGTTGTCTTTCAGACACAACAGAAAACCACAAATCATGCAGCCAAAGCAAGTGCAAAGGAGAAAATTCTGACCTAAAACAACACCTAAAACCAAAGTTTCTCTCGCCTACAGAACCAAAGAACCTGAACCTGAATGTCAGAACCCTTTCAGAAGTGAAGAGTCCATTGTCCAGGAAGATCTGTTGCTGAAGCCCTCTTTACCATACCTTATCAAAAATGGCCAAGGTCCAATTGAAACCTGCCCGCCAGTGCTTCCAACACCAACCCTCCTCCCCTAACTCATAAAAGTTTGATCCAACCCCTGATGAGGGAGACAGATTTGAGCCATTTCATTTCCCCTGTCTTCTTGCTGGTCAACCTTGCAATAAAGCCTTTTCTTTTCTCAAAAGCCATGGTATTGGTTTCTACATGCTTCCAGCAGCAAGCCCTTTGCTGGGTAATGTCATGAACAAAAATAAGTAAATAACACAAATATAATTCCCACTGAGAAATATCTTGCTATTTCAGAATTCTAACAAAGAAAAGACTCTAAAATATTCTAGGGGGTGGGGAACACGTTATATAGGAAAAGAATTAAGATTTACTGTGGCTTCAGAATTCTCAGTGGTCACATGTGAAACCAGAAGTAATAGAATAAAGCCTTCAAAAATTTGACTGAAAGTTATTTCCAACTCAGAATTCTATGCTTAATTAATCTATCAACCAAGTATAAGATACAATAAAGATATTTTCTCACTTGTGACGTATTAATATTTTATCCCCCTTGCATCCTAGAAGTGATGTTCAAGAAATTAAGTGAAAAAATAAAAAGAATAAAACAAGAAGCGAAAAATACAGGACCCAGGAACCAGGATCCCTATTGCAGAACAATGGGGAAAGGAAGAAGACCCAGGTTGCCTGTTGCGCACTTGACCAAGAAAGCAATCAAACAAGAGAGGAACAGAAGGATGGAAGACTCTAGAAGACACGATCCAAAAGAAAAAAAAATTAATTAAATTTTAAATAAATAAATAACACTCAAATAAATTTTAAATAAATAAATTTTACCTCGCCGAAATTGACATAACTTTTTTGAGAGGATGGGAGAGGTGATATGAGTAAATGGCACTGGGAAGTTTGTATAGATTAACTATGAAAGTTAAAAATTGATAACTGAAGCAGTATCAATATAAGCTTATTATTTATTTTATTTCAGAGATGGTTCTCAGGTTCTTGAAAAAGACATCCCTCGGTTGTAGAGGATCTCAAAGGGGCAAAGAATTTATAGTTGCAACTTTCTAAATAACTGCTCTAAGAAAAGGGAGGTCAGGGGCCAATAATCAATAATAAATCTTTCTAAACTATAGTCAAACTAAGGCTGCCTTGGTTGCTACAAATAGAAAGAGGGAGGCTTCCTTAGTTACTTCTGATGCTAGTATGACTGTGAAACTAAAACAGAGAAGAGCAGTACTAACTAAAAAAGAAAATTACAGGCCAATATCACTCATGAATATTGATGCAAAACTCCTAAACACAATAGTAGCTACTGTATCTAGGAATACATTTTGAACTATGTTGGTTTTATCCTGGGAATGAAGAGTTGAATTTAGATTTAAATATCTATTAATGTAATTTGCTATATAAACAGATTAAAGAAAATACACATGGTTATCTCAACAGTTGCCAACAAAGGCATTTAGTGGAATTCAACACCAATTCACAAACAAAAAGAAAAACTGAAGTTAGGAAACTACTGAGAAAACTTTTCTTTTCATAATAAAGGGTATTTACAAATCCTATAGCAAAATCCAAATAATAATGTAAACATTGGAAGCATCAGCATTCCTCTTATTAGCAAGCGTAAGACAAAGACACTTGCAGTTACTACTTCTATTTAATGTACTAGGTGTTCTTACTATCACAGTAAAAAAAAAAGAACAGAATGACACAAGAGTTGTGTGGTCTAAAAAAAGTAGAAACAAAGATTCCATTATTTGCAGATGATGTTATGATTGCCTACCTAGACAACCCCAAGAGAATCTACAGGCAAATGATTAGAATTAATGAGAAGTCAACCAGGTATATAAGGTCTATATAAAAAAATAAACTGCATTTCTATATACCAGCAACAACAGTAAATGTAATTTAAAAAATATGTATCTATCATTGGTAGCTGCACCAAATATAAAAAAAATATAAGTATAAATAAAGATGCTCATGATTTTTATGGAGAAAATTGTAAGGCTTTATTGAAACACATTAAAAATGACCTACATACATGAGGTTCATTAATAGCTTCAATATCACAGACATAGCAATTCTCATTAAAATAATCTACATGTTCAATAAAATCCCCAAGAAATCCTGACAGGGATTTTAATGAAATTGAACAAGCTGATTATAAAATGAATATGGAAAAACAAAAAGTCAAGGATAATAAGATATTCCTGAAGAACAGAATAAGAGGATTCATTTTATAGTAAATCTTATTTTAAACCTATTTTAATGAAGATTGGGAGTACTGGTATAGAAGTAGATTAATAAACAAGTAGAAAGCCCAGAACCATACTCACACATACGTGGAAACTGGATATATGAAATAAGTGGTATTACAGGTCAATGGGGAAAGGATTCTGGAAATTGTTCTAGGACAATATATAGAGGTAAAATAAAATATGATCCTTATTTCATACAATACCCAGAATCAGTTTAAAGTGATTGCATAACTTAAATGTGAATCTTAGAATACAATGTAAGGGAATATCTTTGTGATTTGAGCATTGGGAAGAATTTCTTAACCAAAACACATAAAACACAAAACATAAATAAAAGTGATAAGTATGATTATGTTCATTATTCTGTCCACCAAAACAAACCATTTAGCGATTGAAAACAAAATCAGCAATTAGAGGGAGATATTTGCAAAACTTAATTATCAAATGACTAGAATTCAGAATATATAAAGTGCTCCTCCAAATCAATGAGAAAAAGATTAAAAAAACAATTTAAAGATAGGAAAAAAAATACATGAGTACTAGCAACTGACAGAGGAGGAAACACGTGTGGTCAGTAATTATACAAAAAGATGACAATTTAACTCATATTCATGGAAATTAAAACCAAAATGAGGGCTTCCCTGGTGGCACAGTGGTTGGGAGTCCGCCTGCCGATGCAGGGGACGCAGGTTCATGCCCTGGTCCGGGAGGATCCCACGTGCCGTGGAGCGGCTGGGTCCGTGAGCCAGGGCCACTGGGCCTGCACGTCCGGAGCCTGTGCTCCGCGGCGGGAGAGGCCGCAGAGGTGAGATGACCGCGTACGGCAAAAAAAAAAAAAAAAAAAAAAAAAACCAAAATGAAATATTATTTTACAAATTTCAGTGCAAAAAGTTTTAATGTCTCACAATAGCAATTATCAGTGAGAATGTGGAGCCACAGGAACTCTCCCACAGTTCTGATAAGAGTGTAAACTAGTAGACCCATTTTGAAAAGCTCCACAAATCTGCATGAAGTTAAAGATGTATGTACTTTACAACCCAGCACATCTTCCCTGAAGACCCTAGGAATCTGTTGCACGTGAGCACAAGGAGAAAGCACAAGAATTTTTATCGCAGCACTGTTTGTAACTGCAAAAAAATCTGAAACAACCTAAATAAATATCCACTAGCAGAAGCTGTGGATAAATTTTGTATGTTTAGAATACTATACAATAGTAAAAATAACGAATCATATCTCACAAACATTTCTTCATGAAAAGAAGAAAATTAAATACCACATTGGTGCTTTTGGGAGAAAAAAAGCTCAAAGCATATAAAATATATTTAGGGACTACATAGTTATATCCAAAAATATATAAACAAAAGCACATGAGAGACAACCAAGGACAGTTATTACTCATAGGAATGAGGCACGGGATGCAAAATGGAAAAAAGTCCACATTGTGCAGCTCTGAGGAAGTCTTCTCCAGGCTGATGAGAGCCCTAGAAAGGATTGCCTATTTACAGGAATCCAGTATTGGGCATAAATGGCCCAACGATAGTACCTGTGCCATACTCAGACACTCTTCAGAAGGAGCCCTGGGAGAGCACTGACTACAAAAGCCATTGTGGGGAAAAGTGGTGAAATTTAAGGCTGGCAAATTAGAGAACAGTACTGTATTCATGTTCATTCCCTGATTTTGATTTTTCTGTAGTTATACCAGAACCTGTACTTGTTCTTAACAATCACACACTGGAGTATTTAGGAGCTGCACCATAATCTCAAATAATTCCGACAAAAAATAATATATATATTACGTAAGTTCAATATAGGTTACTTCTTATTAGTGGTGTTGTTGCTGTTTACTGGTCGTAATTAGATGAAACAATTTAGTCCCAAAGGACAATATTAATGATAAGAAATAACGACATACAATAAAGAGGGAAAAGATAAAGTAGTAGCTTCAAAAAAACTCAGGGGACCGAGGTGGTGGGAGGAAAAAAAAAAAACAAAAAAAACTCAGAGTGAATTTTCACTAAGGACTACTCTGGGTACATTGTCTAAACTAAAAGTTTAGAAATGATTTGCTGGACATCCTGGGCAGGACTGAGCTTCCTTGCCACAGGCAAAAGAAAACAGAAATTCATGTGGGGCTGAGTCCCAGGTCAGAAACCCCGCACAGAGAGATTAGGCTTAAAGAAACACTTTGTTGTCCTGTATCCCTGACAGAAGAGAAGCACTTCAAAGGCAAGCTGAGGCCAAACAGCTGACTGCAGCTGCTTTGTTCAGTTACACGTAAGTACAAGCCAAAGTAAGGATAATCCTTGTGTCCTGGGCTAATTTTATACAGCATGGTTACCCCTATCAGGTGCTCCTGGTAATAAACCAGCCAAGAACACTCAAGCATATGGTGGGGTTGGGGGAGCATGACCTTTACCAAACACCATTTGTAAATCAATGTGAAGAGTAACGTTAACCCTCCAGAATCTGGTGGTTTCTAGTATTTGGCTAATTGACTACCTAAATCCTCCACATTTGTGGGATGTTTCAGCTACACGTAGACACAGCCTCTGAAGTGCACTACACTTTTATCTGTGCTCAATGCATATTAAAGCACAACAGGCACTGGGTATCTTCTCCCCTACAACCACAGTAGCTTTAGGTCTCGAGAGCTACCTTGCAATGATTTGAGAAACCATAGCTCAACAAAATCCAAGTGGCTTATATAAAAACGTACAGATGCTTTCTTAGTGATGCAGTTTATAAAAATGTGCCTAGCTGTTGTTTAAAGTATACATTTAAGAAACAAAACCTCAGGATTGAAAGCTACCGTAATGTTGAAGCCCAGGTAGTAGCTCTTAATCAAACAGCACACATAGCTTAAGATCTTTGTTACTTCTCAATTCTATTCAAAGTATCAGAAACATTTTTTCTCCTTGTAATCACAGAGATTTTTTTTTTATATGTGAGAGTATTTTATGTTAGCACTTGAAAAATTAACTTTCAATATACCTTTCAGCTCCCTGTGGGTCATTTTTTCATAGGAAACAGGTTTTTAATGCAATGAATACCAAGAAATAGATTAATTTGTCCCTGTTGAAATACATTTATTTCCATGTTTCTATCTCACTAGTATAGTCATTTCATGTGAATAAAAAGAAAATCCCAAATGTTACTCCCACCTTCACAGCAAATGCTGAATGAATTAGAGGCACTGATGTATGAACAAAACTCTTTGGTACAGCACATTGTACTTAGATAATGATCAATCAAAGTTAAATTTAGAACCCAGAAATAAACTCACGCCTATATGGTCAATTAATTTATGACAAAGGAGCCAAGAATATAAAATGGGGAAAGAATAATCTCTTCAACAAGTGGTGCTGTGAAGACTAGATAGCCATAAGCGAAAGAATGGAACTGGATTCCTATCCTACGACATACACAAAAACTGGCTCAAAATGAATTCAAGACTTGAATGTACACCCTGAAAATATAAAACTTCTAGAAGAAAACACGGAGGGTAAGCTCCTCAACCTCAGTCTTGGCAATAATTTTTTTGATTTGACACCAAAAGGTAATAAAAATAAACAAGTTGAACTACATCAAACTACAAAGCTTCTGCACAGCAAATAAAACCATCGACAAAATGAAAAGGCAACCTATGAACTGAGAGAAAATATTTCCCATTACATATCTGATAAGGGGTTAACATCCAAAATATAGAGAGACCTCATACAACTCAATAATAACAATAAAACCAAACAATCTAATTAAAAAATGGGTAGAGGATCTGGACAGGCATTTTTCCAAAGACATACAAATGTCCAACAGGTACATGAAAAGGTGCTCAACATTACTAATCATCAGGAAATGCAAATCAAAACTACAATGAAATATCATCTCACACTTTTTAGAATGCCTGTAACAAAGAGATAAGGGATAACAAGTGTTGGTGAGGATGAAGAGGAAAGGGAACTATTGTGTGCTGTTGGTAAGAATGTATGTTGGTATAGCCATTACGGAAAACACTATGGAGTTTCCTTAAAAATTAAAAAAAAAGAACTACCATATGATTCAGCAATCCCACTTTTAGGTACATATCGAAAGAAAATACAAACAAGATCCCAAAGAGATATCTGCGCTCCAGTGTTTATTGCAGCATTTTTCATAATAGTCAAGATATAGAAACAGCCTAGGTGTCTATCAATGCAAGAATGGATAAAGAAGATGATTTTTATATATATATATATATATATAATTATATATATATAATGGAATAGTACTCAGCCATGAGAAAAACTTTCTTCCTGCTGTTTATGACAACATGAATGGACCTTAAGGGCATTATGCTAAGTGAAATAAGTCAGATAGAGAAAGACAAACGCTCCATGATATCACTTATATGTAGAATCCTAAAAGGCCCAACTGAGAGGAACAGAGATTAGAATGGTAGTTACAAGGGGCCTGGGACTAGGGGAAAAGGGGAGATATTAGCTAAAGAGTTCAAACTTCCAGCTATAAGATGAGTAAGTTCTTCAGCATGGTGACTAGTTATCAATACGGCATTACATACTTGAAAGCTGCTAGAAGAGTAGGTCTTAAATGTTCTCATCACAAAAATGAAATGGTAATTATGCAAAGTGACACAGGTAGTTAATGCTATGGTGGTAATCATTTTGTAATATATAAGTGTGTTGTAAACCTTAAACTTACACAATATTACATGTCAATTATATCTCAATAAAGCTGGAAAAAAGAAAAAATAAATTTTGTGCATTGGGTGATATTTTTATAACGTAGAGAATAATGATAGTAACTTCTAAAATTTTTTTAACAGAAAATATTTAAAAAGCAGTAACTTTTTATTTAAAATGATCATGGATGGCTGACCCACAGTAATATATCACTCAGCAATACACATACATTAAAAAATTACAGTATTTTATTACAGATTGAGACAGTTCTCTCTTCCAGATTATACTCTGTTAAAATCAAAATGTGGACTGCTTATTGTCAAGATCCCAATACATGTTAGACAAATTAAAATAACTAATAATAAGAAAAAGGACCATTTGGGCATCTAGAATTGGGTCTATTATAAAGTTAATTACTTCACATGTATTAGAAAATTTGAATTGGAAAAACGCAGGCTACTTCATAATACAGACCTATAACATAATGCAAAAGAGAAGTAACAAAAGAAGAAAGAAGAGTCAGCAGCTCGATGATGAATTTTACATCCTCAAAGAATCTTTGCATTTCCAAGTGAGAGATTCCCCCATCCCTAAGTATTTATATTTTAGAATAACATACCTAGTAAGCTAATGTTTTCTTTTTCACTTACTTTCATAATTATAATCACATTTCATGCTCACTAAAGTGTGGTTAGAGTCTTAAGGCAAATTTAAGATCTATGATGAAATGAGAAGACTACAATGCCATGATGGAAAGGAAACTTTGGCACCATTACTTAATTATTTTTTAGGTTATTTTTCTACCATTATCCAAATGAATGGAACAGTTACAGGCAATGAGAGCAAAAGTAAAACCTTGAAATTAACTTAATCAAGCAGGTCATTTTATACTGTTGATGTTTATTTGCTTGAGCTCCTTGGGATCAGGCACAAAAGACTTAAATAGAACCATTTCTAGGAAGGAGAAAAGAGGGTTTGATTGTGACAGATTCAGGAAGCATGACTGGCCCTTGGCCAGTAAGAAAGGATCTTCCTCTTCTTTCAACTCTTTCTCTCTTACTTTTCTTACAATGCCCATTACTCTCTGATATAATTGGGATCTGATCTTATATGTTAGACTGTAAGTTTTTGATGGCAAGAACAGAATCTTTGCCATCCTGGTACCCTCACAGTACCTAGAACAGGGCCTTGTGAAAAAAGGCAGTAACAACTGTCGAGTGAAACTCTACAGAATGTGATAAACTGACCCCCAATTCTCTCTCAGACTCCATTCTGCCACACAGGCTGTATGAATGGAAGAGGTCACATCAAGCTTTAGTCCTCCAGGGTCTGTACTGTGTCCGTTCCCTGAGAGAAGCCCTTTCACAGTCAACTGCCAGGTCTGTGGAAATATCTCAAAGATTTTCACATATCCGAGATGCACAAGTGCCACGGACTGAAAATACATCCAGGTAACAAAATTGGAGATAATGATAGGGAGATGCTTGATGTGAGAAATGTCATAGCTCAAGTAGGAGAAAAAGATTAATAAGCTCAGTGTGTTAGTAAATGGCAGAGAGGTGAAAAAATCCTCCCAGTGTTATGATAATATGGGCTGTGAGCTTACCCTTGAATCTTCAGAAAAGAGGACTGGAGTTCAATGGTTTACAAGATATTTTTTGGGAAAAGAAAAAAAGCTGTCAGTATAATTCCTTGGAATAGAACATAACTTATTAAGAGGTAAAGCAGTGAGATATCAAGAAAGAAATGGGGTGGACAGCAGGCATATTTCCTTTGAAAGAGTGAAGGATGGTACAAAGTGTTATTTATAAAATGTTGTGTTTTCACACGAACAGGCATCACCACATATGAAGAAAAACGGCATTTAGTCATGATAACTCATCCCCTAAAAATGTAAATTGTAGAACTGCCATTTGGAAGTTCTGGTTCCAAAATATGCACTTGTGTTACTTCCCATTACACTTTGATCTTCTACTAAAGGTCAGACATTCTTCATGTACACTGAAGGCATAATAGGAAAGAGGGACACTATTTCCTTGCATAAACCTGCTTTCTCCCACTGGACTGACAGTAGATCGTGCACCTCTACACCTCTTTTTCCTACTGCTGTGCCTTTGGCCGTAGTACTCCCCACAACTGGAATGTCCCCTTCTCTCTTGCCTTCAATTTTTCATCATTGCAAATCATACCTTCTCCTTGCAATCTTTTTCTCTTTAAATAAATTTTGCTTGAATTCATTCCTCATATCACTGCTGTTCATCAGTGGAGTTTAAGTTATCATTTCATTGTCTCCTTACAATGGATCTCAAGCTCTTTAAGGTAGATGGGCTGTGCGTTCTAACTCGTGTGCACATGGGGATACAATGTCCTTAACTGTCCTGCTGAAGAACTGAAAAACAGGTTATTTCTAACAGTTCACTGCTAAGAGTATAACTTATGAGACTTGATTTTCAGGAAGTCACCTCCTAGCCGTAACTTTTTGCATACCTAGTAGTCAGCCAAGATTGATGGTTGCTTAATAGAGAGACTGTGGACCTTCGGATTTGGTGAAGTGAGAGGTCAGAGCCACTGCTACCAACAGTCACTGGTAGATTCACCAGGCACAGAGGCAAGTGGGTAGCACAGAATCCTGGGTCTGCTTCTCCCCAGCATTGACTGTTTACATCATGCACACAGGTAAATTAAACCCTTGAGGAAAAAGCAAAAATGAATATATGCTCTTAAGATGTTTTTATCTAAATAGAAGATCCAGTGTGTGTGTATATATACATACACACACATATACACACATCTAAACAACGTAAGTATCAGCAAGTTGCTTAATTTCTGTAAGCCAGTCTGTAAAATGGAGAGATCCCAGTAATCAGCTCATTTGGTTAATTTTAGTATGCAACAAACAAATATAAAGTAACGTTTTTAGTAATGTGTGTGGTGGTTATAAGTACTTAATAAAATAGCTGTTGTTTTTATTATTATTATTCGTGTTGTTCTTATCATTGACGTGTACTGTTATTACTATTATTGCGCGTATCAGTAATTTGGACTTTCTGTAGATACATCTATAAACTTCTCTAAATACCAAGTATTGGTGGGGCCGTATTATCAAAATTAAGTACTGAAGAGAGCTGATTATTGGCCTTTAAGCAGTTTCAACTACAGTCTTAGTTATTTATGTCAGATATGAACAAATTCAATGACACTAGTTATGATGGATATTGTTCTGGTTACGTGGAAATAAATGAAGATTAACCAAATGAGAGAAGCAAAAGCTATTTATTCAGAGTTTGCTATAGCGAAGAAGTTGGCCACCATCACTTGTGTTTTGGCAGAAACTCAAAGGCAGGCAGAGGCATGGGAAAGCTTTATAAGGATAAAGTGGGAAGGCTTCAGGTGTGCCCTGATTGGAGGCCGCTGGAATGGGGAAGCTGTAGGTGCATTAACGTGAAGTAGGGCGTCCCACATGATTGGTTAGGGTGCATTATCTGGCTTTCTCTGGTTGGTCCTAAGTCTAAAGTGGGGAAAAATATTTGGGAAGTTGTCAAGTCATAGCCCCTTGGGGCTGATTGTTACGGGGGCTATAGTTTGGCTTCCTGGATTGCTGCTAGAGATAGTAATCTGACTTCCTACAAATGTGATTTATAGCAAGCCGTCTTCCTAGACTGCTTATTGTAGATAATAGGTTGGTTCACTGTACAGGTTGCTGCAAGTTGTGGGTCAGAGTTCTGCTTTTATATACAGTCTGGTCATTGTACATTCGCATATTTAGTCTTTCAGTTAGAAGCATAGGGGCTGGAGCTGGAGTACACACCTTACTAAGTGTGTGGCCTCGGGCAAGCTGCTAAATCTCTGTATGCCTCAGTCTCCCAACTTATCAAATGGAAGTAGAATAGTCATTAGTTTATAGGATGATTGTGATAATTAAATGAGTTAACATAGGTAAAGCACTTAAAACAGTGCCCAGCACGTAATAAGTATTAGAATTTTTTCCTTATTATATGTTCAATAGAAGAATATCTATTGGATGTGATTCATAGGATATTACATTCCTTCAACTGCCTTTTAAATTACAATAATTCCAACATTTTGTACCAATACAAATTCTACTTCTACCTAAGCTACCGTATTATCTCTAGGAAATTCCCACTAAACAGCAAATATATTTCCTTGGAAGCTATGCTGACTCTCAATTCTTCACTATTTTTTGGCCAAGTGATTTTGCAGTGCCCTTCAGTGGGGGGAGTATATTTCACTACCTCATCCATAGTAAACTTGGTCATACAACTTGCTTTTGCTAAAGAAATACTTGTGGACACTATGTGAGCAGAAGCCTTAAATGTATTTGCACAATTTGGCTTGATCTCATGTGTTCCTCTGACTGTCATGAGAAATGCATGTTCCACAAAACCACTGCCCCTTTAGGCTGAGCCCCAGAAAGAGTTCAATGAGGCAGATCTAAACCCGATCAGAGCCTAGAGCCAAGTCCAGCCTACCCTGAAGCAGAGCACCTTAGGTGTTCAACAAATCTGTTAGAAAAATAAATGCTTATTGTTATAAGACAGTGGGTTTCAGAGAGCAGTTTGTTACACAGCATTATCACAACAGCAACAGGCTAGTGGAGAAGAATAATAGGTTAAATCTTTCACTCACAATTTTGTCATTACTGGATAAAATGAGCTGTTCATCTGTTTAATGAGGGGAATCTGGACAAGCTGAGAGAGAGAATAATAATGTTTTGATAAGGCAGAAGTGATTTGGAAAGTTAGGGGAGCATTGCCAGAGTGAAATTTTGCTAACTGGGGATGGTAGAGGATTGAGACATTTGAAGATACTAGATTCTTGGAGGAGTTATACTGAGAGCGAGATTAAGTGGAAGCAGACAAGGGGATGGAGTGAATGTTTATTTTACTTTATTGTTTTGAATAGCATAAATGAAAGAGTTAATTTGCCTCCCCAAGGTAAATACTTTCTAATGGCAGGGAGAAACCTATACTTAGAAATAAAATTTATGACTAATAATAATCAGTCAGAAAAAATACAACTTTTGAAAAAAATCTCAATTTCATGGAAGAAACTCAACCAATTGAATCATGCTGGCTGTTAGCATTTCGTATTTATGAGTGCACAAAAGCATGGTCTTTAGAAATACTGTATGTACAATATCTGAACTGCTTTTGCAGTTCCAGCATCAGGTTAAAATTTAATTCTATGCAACTCCTGATGATTTTGTTTAGAATATCAGCCTTTGCAGTGAATTCAGTCAGCATGATGCAGCAAAGCTCTTCTTATGTTTTTGTGAGTTGCATGTAGGTAAAGCTTCTGAGTGAAATATTGCAGATAGAAACATTATTTTCCTGGCAATGCAGAACCACGGCCATATGCTCCAAACCAGGCAAGGTGTGCAGTATTATTCATAATTATCTTTATTCATCAGAAATCTCTGGATTTCAGGTGGTGGTCACATTTACCCAGGGGGTGGGCTTGGCTGTCCTCCCACCAATCATAATGCAGTATGTTTCTTTTAACCACTGTTTTTATTTGGCAAAACAATAAGCTCTGTGTATTCACTGTCAGCATACTGTAGGACTTAAAATCTGCATTGTTCTAAATAATTACTCTTTGACTTACTTCAGGAACAAAGGGACATTAATGAAATTGAGAAAATGATAAAAGAAAATGGAAAAAGGATTAGTCACACTTACCAATATTCTGCCTTACACCAACACTGGGTTTATAATTTTTTTTTAATTTTTGATGATTTTAAAGGTAGAAAACGATCCCAACTTGTTTTGAATGTGTTTAATAACAATCACAGTTGAGCATATTTTTATAAGTTTACTGGACGTTTAAAATTTAACTGAACTCATTGGTCATATTTGTTTTCATTTATAAAGTGTATCCTTTTCTTATTGATTTCTAGAAGTTATTTTCCTTTGGGAGAAAATTAATAAGGAAGGAAAAGAGAAAGGAAAAAAATACCAAGAACGCACTTTTCAAACACAGTATCTTACCATGAGCTGGTATGTAAAATCATTCCAGTTTGGAAATGTGTTTGGATTGTGTGTTATGTGGAAACATGGTGCTAGGTGCTACAGGGCAGGGGTAGGAAGAAAAGTCAGAGAACTAAGGAACTCAGCAAGAAAGGTGAGAATTTGTTCCTTGCCTTAAAAGGGCTGGACCTCAGGAACAAGACGCCTGAGAATTTGTTATTTTCTTGAGTAACTGTTTTAGTAATTTGATATACTCCTTTAAAAAAGAATGCATTTTTCTTGTGCTAGACTGTATTACTGTTCAAATTCCCTGCCTCTCTCTGGGGTGGTGGATCCTTCCGACTGATGGCAGGCTTGACCCTGTGACCTGCACATTTCCGCTCTGAAATATTTAAGCCAATTCTAGAAGCCTGGGTCTCAAGGTGACAGCATGGCAGAGTACAGCCGTGCTGACCCATGATGGACATACGACCTGAATGAAAAATAAACCTTTCTGGGATTCGGAGGAGTGGGGGGATTTGTTACAACAACATACCTTGATCTAAGCTAAAGGTTTATTTCCCATTCAGATTACATGGAGCAATGAATATAGTTGCTTCTTTTATGGGGGGAATTCTGAAAGATAACATTCAATAGTATGGTATTCCTAGATTATTGAGAGCCCTTAAAGCTAATTTAAATGATTTTGAATTTATCTTGTAAGCAATGGAGAGCAGGAGGGTTTATAAACAAAGACAGTGTATCTTCCATTTGGAGCCAGAGTTGATTAGGGGTGATAGTGTAAGCAGCTGTGACAGAACACTTATTACAATCTTACCAATGAAACTTGAGAAAGCTGATTTAGGATGGTGGCAACAGAAAGAAGAAAAGCAGCAAGAGCAGGTAGAAAAACAAAGAGTATTATTCATTCTCATTTGGCTTTATGCATTGGATAGAAGTTTAAGCTTAATAAAGATTCTGAAAATTTCCCAAACTGGATATTTCAGACACAATGTCTACCATCTGGGCTGTTGCTTTGAAAACATCTGGATAGTGATTAAATATCATGGTTTCCAAGTAAATGTCTAGCATAGTATATACACAATCTTGGAGTAGAATTTCAATCAAAACAGAATAAAATGAACAATTCCCAGGAATGCTTAGGGTTATGAAATTAAGTAACTATAAATCTCACATTTTTCACTTTAACCCAAATGTGGTATTATATATGTATTCATAATAATATCTAACAAGTCATGCTTTTTTTTTTTGATGTGTGTGTGTCTGTGTTTGTTAGAAATTTGATTCAATGCTTTGAGTTGGGAACAGAGGGTCAGGCTTTAGAACTTGTATCCTGCTTGTGATTTCTAACTTCTTTCCTTCCCTCCCTCCCTTCCTCTTTTTCTTCCTTCCTTCCACAACTGTTAGCTGACAACCCACCACGTGCCATATACAACACAGGCATTAGGGATACAGCAGTGAACAGAACAGAGTATCTGCCCTCTTGCAGCTTCCACTGTTGTGAGGAAGAAAAAAATACACACACAAATATGTAACATAATGGCAGATAGTCCAAAAAAGAAAAATAATGCTAAAAAGTATGAGTGAAGTACCATTTTAGAGGGGACATTGAGGGAATTTCTCTTCGTATGTCATTTGAGCAGAGACTTGAATGAGGTAAGGAAATAAGTCAAGCAAATATATGAGGGCAAGCTGGCTCAAGCAGAAGTAACAGCAGTGCAAAGGCCTTGAGCTCAGAGTGTGTTTCACATGGTGGAAGAATCCAGGAAGTCATTGTAGCTGAAGAAGAGTAAATGAGTGTGCGATTGGAGGAGGTGCAAACAGAGAGAAACAGTGGCTGAGATCATGAAACAACTTGCAAGATGTGGCAGGGGCCTGGATTTTTTTTTTTTTTTTTACATCTTTATTGGAGTGTAATTGCTTTACAATGGTGTGTTAGTTTCTGCTTTATAACAAAGTGAATCAGTTATACATATACATATGTTCCCATACCTCTTCCCTCTTGCGTCTCCCTCCCTCCCACCTTCCCTATCCCACCCCTCTAGGTGGTCACAAAGTGCTGAGCTGATCTCCCTGCGCTACGTGGCTGCTTCCCACTAGCTATGTATTTTACATTTGGTAGTGTATATATGTCCATGCCACTCTCTCACTTTGTCACAGCTTACCCTTCCCCCTCCCCATATTCTCAAGTCCATTCTCTAGTAGGTCTGTGTCTTTATTCCTGTCTTACCCCTAGGTTCTTCATGACATTTTTTTTCCCTTAGATTCCATATATATGTGTTAGCATACGGTATTTGTCTTTCTCTTTCTGACTTACTTCACTCTGTATGACAGACTCTAGGTCCATCCACCTCACTACAAATAACTCAATTTCCTTTCTTTTTATGGCTGAGTAATATTCCATTGTATATATATATGTGCCACATCTTCTTTATCCATTCATCCGATGATGGAGACTTAAGGTCGTTTCCATCTCCTGGCTATTGTAAATAGTGCTGCAATGAACATTGGGGTGCATGTGTCTTTTTGAATTATGGTTTTCTCAGGGTATATGCCCAGTAGTGGGATTGCTGGGTCATATGGTAGTTCTATTTGTAGTTTTTTAAGGAACCTCCCTACTGTTCTCCACAGTGGCTGTATCAATTTACATTCCCACCAACAGTGCAAGAGTGTTCCCTTTTCTCCACACCCTCTCCAGCATTTATTGTTTCTAGATTTTTTGATGATGGCCATTCTGACTGGTGTGAGATGATATCTCATTGTAGTTTTGATTTGCATTTCTCTAATGATTAATGATGTTGAGCATCCTTTCATGTGTTTGTTGGCAGTCTGTATATTTTCTTTGGAGAAATGTCTATTTAGGTCTTCTGCCCATTTTTGGATTGGGTTGTTTGTTTTTCTGTTACTGAGCTGCATGAGCTGCTTGTAAATCTTGGAGACTAATCCTTTGTCAGTTGCTTCATTTGCAAATATTTTCTCCCATTCTGAGGGTTGTCTTTTGGTCTTCTTTATGGTTTCCTTTGCTGTGCAAAAGCTTTGAAGTTTCATTAGGTCCCATTTGTTTATTTTTGTTTTTATTTCCATTTCTCTAGGAGGTGGGTCAGAAAGGATCTTGCTGTGATTTATGTCATAGAGTGTTCTGAAGGGCCTGGATTTTCTTTTAAGTGTGATGGGAAACTGATAAATGGTTCTGCGCAGGGGAATAACACCTGACTCATGTTTCAAAATGCTAGATGTGTGGTACTGGAGCCAGGTGCCTATGTATGAATTCCTAGCCCTAGGACATTGGTCAAGTTACTTAATTGCTCTGGGTTTGTTTCTCCACATGCAGAAGGGGGTTAATTATCATAATTACATAGGAATGTTGTGAAGACTTTACAAAAGGTGATTCAGGTAAAGCTATTAGCACGATACCTCATACATACTAAATGCTCAATAAATCGTCTTTAAAGTTGCGTAAGCCTCACTACTGTTAAGTAAGCCTACTAAAAGCCTCACGAGGGAAGAAGACAACTGTGTCAGAATATGCAGTGATAGAAAGTATGGAGAAGACTAAGAAACTGATGGATTATATGATAGAAAATAATTTAATTGTTGAAATAATAATTTCAATAATGGGTGAGAGCAATGGCCAAATTAAAAGCTTGTTTTTTGCATGTGATTTTCCATGTATTACTTTTGCTTATCTTTTTTCTGTAAGCTATAATAGGGCAAAAACCAAGTGGAGTAATATGTGTCCTCGACATAAGTTACATAACACATTTAGTAGTCTTATCTAATTTACTGCAGAAGTGTTAAGAACAGGAATACGTGTGAAGCAATTAACCAAAAACATGTGATTACTTGGCCTCACATGGTCCTGAAGTTAGAGTACTGAATGCTATTTTAGTTAGATCTGTTTCTCGTACTTTATTTGTTAAACTTTTTATCAAAATTAATTTGATGATATATAGTCACTGTCAGTGAATTATGAAAATGGCATTTTCTTTATAGCCACAGTTGATAAAGACAGTTCTATTAATTGCATTTTTAGTTCAGACTCTAACATTTAGTTTATGTTTAAAACTATAGATCAGCCAAGAGTAATAAGTTTAGAGAAAGCATACTACCACTGAATAATTTAGTAGGCTGAAAGCCTTACTTCATTTTCCTATGAAGTCCAGTTAGAAAAAAATGGAATTCCTTTTTAGCTATGTTGTGCATAATTACAATATTGCCTGGAGCCAAGCTGGGTGGTTAGGTTGTCCAGATGAGTTTTATACAAAATTAAAATGCAGGTAGTTTTAAGTCAGCCCATATGCTTTTAAATATTTGCGTTTGGTGACTTGAATTCGGGGCTGGAGGTGGGTGGGGAGGTGGGAGGAGGGTGTAGCTCAGAGGAGGAGAGTAACATGAAAGCCCATTAGCTAAGATTAACTTATAACAGGCTGCAAGAGGTTTTCATACCTCAAGTCATCGGGCCATCCCATCACGTAGCCATTTTAGATGACCATTTGAGATGTCAGAGGAGTGTGATCTCAGCCAGAGAACACTGTTAGTGACTTATAGAGGCACCGGCTCCAAACGGAAACCACATGAACGGTGCCTTAATATTTAGCCAGAGTATGTCAGCATGTTGATCAATGAAGGTGTCTTTCATTACAGTATTATTATAATTATTTTTCAGCATTTATATTATTAAGCATATCAAGGGAGGGTCCTATTTACTATTTCCTTTATGAGATTTACACATTAGGAAAAAAGAAATTTCAAGTCTAACAATATATGTACGTATCTAGACTCACTCTATCTGTGAATGTACATTCTTTTACCAGGTCTTCTCTTTCAAGCCAAAAGTAAGTGAAACAACTCACAGTAGTAGTAGTAGTAGGATTCAAATCTTACTCATTCTAATATCTGAAAGATATCTTCTGTTGAAATCAGCCTAATTTTGTTTAATTAAAAGTACTAGAGATGAGGAATTGAAAGCCAACATTCGCCAGACTAATAGGATCACTATCTATCTATCCATCAAGAGAAATATGTATATTTGATATATATTTATCTATATATAGGAAGAAGACAGAAAACTTTATTTTTATGTATTTTTGAAAATCAAATATCATTTTTCCTTCAGCTTTGAGGTACAATTTATGAATAAAACTGTAAGATATTTAAAGTGTACATTGTGATGATTTGATATACCTATAAATTGTGAAAGGATTCATCCCACCTTGTTAATTGGAAAACTTTAATTAGAAATTTCTATTTACGTAACAAGATTATGTACAATAGAGATGACTTGTTTTAGGAATCTTGTTGCAAAATAACAATGATGCCATTGAGACGCTTCAGAATTTAGCGAAAAGAATCCTGGAATGGAGAGACAGAAAGGGGATATTTCCATTTTCAGAAGAAGCTGCTTTCCTCCTTTTGAGTAAGCTTATAGGTTGAATTCTCTAGAAATCAAAGAGCTGTACATATATCATTTCAGGGTACCATGGATATCCTTGAACTCTTTATCCACCGTTAAAATATTCGTTACTGGAAAAATATAAGACACTGATAAAAGAAATTGAAGACAACACAAACAGATGGAAATATATACCATGTACTTGGATTGGAAGAATCAATATTGTTAAAATGACCATACTACCCAAGGCAATCTAAAGAGTCAATGAAATCCCTATCAAAATACCAATGGCATTTTTCACAGAACTAGAACAAATAATTTTATAATTCGTATGAAAACACAAAAGACCCCGAATAGCCAAAAAAGAAAATCTGGAGAAAGAATAACAGAGCTGAAGGAATCAGGCTTCCTGACTTGAGACTATTCTACAAAGCTACAGTCATCAAAACAGTATGGTACTGGCACAAAAACAGACACATAAATCAATGGAACAGGCTAGAAATGCCAGAAATAAACCCATGCACTTATACTCAATTAATCTATGATAAAGGAGGCAAGGATATACAATGGAGAAAAGATAGTCTAGTCAGTAAGTGTTGCTGGAAAAACTGGACAGCTACATGTAAAAGAATGAAATTAGAACATTCTCTAATACCATATACATAAATATACTCAAAATGCATTAAACACCTAAAAGTATGACTGGATACTATAAAACTCGTAAAGGAAAACACAGGCAGAACACTCTTTGACATAAATCAAAGGAATATTTTTCTGGATCCATCTCCTGAATGAAATAAAAGCAAAAATAAACAATTGGAACCTAATCAAACGTAAAAGCTTTTGCACAGCAAAGGAAACTACTGACAAAACAAAAAGACAACCTACTGAATGGGAGAAAGTATTTGCAAATGATATGACTGATAAAGGATTAATATCCAACATATATAAACAGCTCATAAAACTTAACATCAAAAAAACAAACAACCCAATTATAAAAGGGCAAAAGACCCGAATAGACATTTTTCCAAGGAGGAAATGCAGATGGCCAACAGGCACATGAAAAGATGCTCAACATCGCTAATTATCAGGGAAATTCAAATCAAAACCACAATGAGATATCACCTCATACCAGTCAGAAGGGCTATCATCAAAAAGTCTACATGTAACAAAATGTTAGCAACAATGGGGAGAAAAGTGAACCCTATACACTGTTGGTGAGAATGTAAGTTGGTGCAGCCACTATGGAAAACAGTATGGAGGTTCCTCAAAAAACTAAAAATAGAACTACCATATGACCCAGCAACTCCATTCCTGGGTATATATCCAAAAAACAGAAACACTAATTTGAAAAGATACATGCACCCCAATGTTCACTGAAGCATTGTTTACAATTGCCAAGACATGGAAACAACCTAAGTGTCCATCAACACACGAATGGATGAAGAAGCTGTGGTATATATATACAATGGAATACTACTCAGCCACAAAAAAGGATGACTTTTTGCCATTTGCAGCAATATGGATGGACTTGGCATTATGCTAAGTGAAATTTCAAGTCAGAAAAAGATAAGTACTGTATGATATTACTTATATGCAGAATCTAAAAAATTCAACAAACTAGTGAATATAACATAGAAGAATCAGACTCACAGATATAGAGAACAAACTAGTCGTTACCAGTTGTGAGGGTGCAGAGGGGCAATAGAGGCTTGGCGGAGGGGGAGGTACAAAATATTGGGTGTAAGATAGGCTCAAGGATGTATTGTACAACAAGGAGAATAGAGTCAATATTTTGTAATAACTGTAAATGGAAAGTAACCTTTAAAAGCTATATAAAAATAAAAAATTTAGAAGATCCATTAGAATGGAAATCTAACAGAAATATAACACACTTTATCATTTTCATATGGGTATAAAAATTACTCTGCCTATGAGGATGCAATAATATTGCAAAAACTTAAATTGAAGAGAACTATGAATGTTAAAATGAAGACACCATAATATAATAAGTGGGACCAAGACCAACAGGTTTTATAAAAAACTGTACACTAGCAAGTCTTTATTGATTCCTTTATGTGCTGTGTGAGGCGCAGGAGGCTTAGTGTAACGAGTATCGATCATGATATCTGAACTTTGAATATTCTTTGAGAATCCTTCATGGGCAACAATAAAATAAATCTGTGTGTCACTTTTGTTGGGTGAACTTTGCTAGTTTTTCACTTGAGGCTGTGCCATTGAATTGCAGGTATGTTTGCGAGATAATTTACAATGACTGATTTAGCAAGACTGATGTCCAACACCAAATCTATTAAAACTGTGATTGCCTCCGCATGCAGCAAAACGTATTATCTCACACTAAGGTGAGGTTCATTTGAAATTAACCCACTATTTTATCATTAATATATGTCTCATCTTAGGCCACAGGCTTTCCATATTAAAGCACTAAAACCATTCCTGAAAACACTGTATAAAACTTTAAAAGCACACCTATACACCAAACCAAATATAAAATAAAAAAACCACAAGTTATTTGATCCTCAATGTCTTAACTTTATTATGTTTGCTTCTCCATCCCCTTCCCCAACTGAATTCCTGTAAGCCATCAACTTTAGCTTTTACTTTTTGCTGATGTTTTCAGTAGCTGATGTCAACCCAATGAGTTTTTTACCATTTATAGTTATGCTTTTCTCTATAGCAATGCTGCTAAATGGACCTGCTAAATTCTTTAATTCAAAGAAATGCATATTCAAGTACTACACTCCCTTCATGGATTGAATGCTGAGAATATGTGACTTAAGTAGAAAATATTAGTCATCACTCTGATTTTATAGTTAGTTTGAGACATAGGACAGGAAATCCATTGTTTGAATGCCTTCTTTGAATTGACCTAGCATTTAAGAAATATATGCTCAGTATTTCAAATGTTACAATCAACAATAAGAAATGGACATAGAATTACAAATGAAATGAAAAAAATAATAAACATCTTATGAGATCCTTGCTTAAAAATGTTTCTCCATAATGTAAAAAACACTTAATCTCTTGCTTCATGACTTTCTACCTCTTTACTAAATGTCTCCTTGTTACAATCTCACACTGTGAGCTTCCCTGGTGGCACAGTGGTTGAGAGTCCACCTGCTGATGCGGGGGACACGGGTTCGTGCCCCGGTCCGGGAGGATCCCACATGCCGCGGGGCGGCTGGGCCCGTGAGCCATGGCCGATGGGCCTGCGCATCCGGAGCCTGTGCTCCACAGCCAGAGAGGCTGCAGCGGTGAGAGACCCGCGTACCGAAAAAAAAAAAAAATCTCACACTGATAGCTTAAAGAAATTGATAGTGTTAACCACATCAATTAGTATTTTTGGATCTCGGTTTTAATTGGTTAGAAAACTAACTTCTGGAACATAGCCTTCTGATATTTAACAATTATTTTCAGTGCTATTACAACTCTTCTTTTATGTCCTAAACCTTTTATGTGAGTATAGAAATATACAGTTCTTATCTTGAGGTGCTCACAGTTACAAAATTGAGCAAATATCCTATTAATTATTAGTGGAGTTGGAACAAACTTAAGAAAACCTATTTTAAGCAAAGATAAACTTACATAAAATGTGTAAAAAAGGTTAGGAATTTGTAGTACGATGGATTTTCATTAAAATATGATGGTTTCTTACATGTGCGTAAAGGATGACTCGACATGCAAAAATTTCAAAACTAATGGCAAAAAATGAAGTACAATATCTACCCATTCACTTATAAACATATCTATAACCACATGCTTGCTTTTCAAGTCAGGGAGCTTAATTACAAATTATATGTGTGGTCAGGAAGTACTAAAGTTATGCAACTTAAAAAAATTACTATGAAAGTTTTTAAACATACACAATAATAGAATAGTATAACTAACCCCTATATACACTGTAACTCAGATTCAACAGTTATTAAGATGTTTCCATATGTGCTTTATTTGTCTTTTTCTTCTTTTGTTCTTTGCTAAAGTATTTTAAAGTACATTTCAGACTTCATACATTTTACCCATACATTCTTCAATAGGCATCTATGAGGCTATTTTCTTACATAACCACAATGCTGTTGTCAAACATAAAAAAAAGTAATTTCCTGATATCAATATGCAATTCATGCCCATACTTATAGAATATATTTTTTAAAAAAAGCAGTATCTTTTATAATTGGTTTGTTCCAATTGGGATGAAAACAATGTTCACAATTTACTTTTGAGTGTCATGCCTCTCAAGACTTTTTAATCAAAAGTCGATGCCTCCCTCCTTTTTTTCCCCTTCATGTTATTAACTTTTCACAGAAGTGGAATCAGTTCTCCTACTGAGTGTCTGTGATTTAGATTTGTCAGTTAACTTCCTTTTGGTGCGGTTTGTTTCCCTATTCTTTGTATTTCCTACAAATAGAAATAAATGATAGTCTTGATTAGGTTCAAGTTTACTTTTTTGGGGGGGATCCAAGAAATCTTCAAAAATGGTGCTATGTACTTCACGTTGTCTCATATAAAGAGAAAAGCAGTATCTGTTGGTTCCACTTTCAGTAATGTTAAGATTGATTAGAAGATTTCGATGGATCTAGATTTATATGCTAGACTGAGCCCACCATTATGAAGTTCACTAACAATTTTTCATCATATCTTTTTATCCACTGATAATGACTGCCTGAATCTAATTATTTCATGAGAGGTTGAAGAATGGTATTTTCTAGTTCTATCATTCTTTCCACACAAAGCCTTATTATTCTTTGTATATGCATATATATGAAGTCCCTCTTTAGCTAAGGCTATTCGGTTACTGAGAAATACAATTTATAAAGGAAAGACAGCATAAATGAATATTTAAAATATTTAAACCTTTCCTTGTCAATTTTCTAATTAAGGGGCTGATCTTCTAGTTGCTTCCAATTGTATCCTTGGTCGTTGTGTTTTCTATTTTGTCTTCTCCATCCCCTTTTGTAACATTATGAATGCAAGGAGTTTTATATACTCAATCTTTTACAATCAATCGCATTCATTATTCTTTTTCATGTGCAAATTGTCTCAAATTTGGCCAAGAGATTTCCTCTAGGTTCACTTTTGTATCCCTTTGACATAATCCACTTATCTTTGACAGTTTTCTTGCTTTCTGTTACAACTAGATATTCCAAGGTCATCTCGTATATTTTTCACCCCAGATATGGAATCATTCATTACCCAAAAGAGCTCTGATTTCTTATGGTATTTAAAGACCACAATCTGGGCACTAGATGTACTCACTGCTCTTGAGCAGTCATTACTTTTTTGATGAGAAAAAAAAAGAGTTCATACTTACATTTCCAATTCAAATTTAATATTGCAGTACTTTCATTCAACATTTTGATTTTACAACTCTGTCTTTTTTCTCAAGCTGAATTTGTTATTTTCATTAATCTATAACATAAAGTAGTTTCAAAATAATAATATTAATGTGATCACTCTCAATTAGACTACTGTTAAAATCCAAGATTTCTTTGTAGTTCTATTTGTCCTTAGAGTATTTTCCACTAACTCCATATAGAGAAAATAATGTATTCTATAATTTGCTTTTAAAAAGTCGTATCTCTGTGTGCTTTACTACAATTAAGTTCTTTTTTCTTTTGGTTTGTTTTTAATTTTTAGGTATTGCTTCCTGTTTTTTATTTTGTGTTTAGAACACTTAGGAATGCAAAATCATATAACAAGTTTTTTTTAAAAAAACCTTACTTCTTTATATGTCCCTCTACGCTATTTCTTCCTACTCTTTATAAGTAACCATTTTTATTAATTTTTGGTTTATACTTTTAGTGTTTCTTTTTACAAAACTATGCTTATATATGTATCTGTATATAACTTCCTTCTTTCACCAAAGGGAGTATATTTCATATACTATTCTATGCCTTGCTTTTCTTTTTTTAAAAAATAAATTTATTTATTTTTATTTTTGGCTGCGTTGGGTCTTCGTTGCTGCGTGCAGGCTTTCTCTAGTTGCTGCAAGCAAGACTGCTCTTCATTGCAGTGCGCGGGCTTCTCACTGCCGTGGCTTCTCTTGTTGCAAGGCACAGGCTCTAGGCCTGTGGGCTTCAGTAGCTGTGGCACGCAGGCTCAGCAGTTGTGGCTTGTGGGCTCTAGAGCGCAGGCTCAGTAGTTGTGGCGTCCAGGCTTAGCTGCTCTGTGGCTTGTGGGATCTTCCCAGACCAGGGCTCGAACCCATATCCCCTGCATTGGCAGGCGGGTTCTAAACCACTGTGCCACCAGGGAAGTCCCTGCCTTGCTTTTCTTAATTAACAATATTTAATGGAGACCACTCCATATCTATACACAGAAATCTTCATTCTTATATGATGTTGCATAGTATTTCAATGTGCTGAGGTGTAATAATTTGTTCAGTCATTGTCTATTTCTTGCACATTCGAGTCATTTCCAATCTTCCACTATTATGTATAGTGCCAGAATAAAACACTTGAACACAAGTCTTTTCATACATTTCCCATTGTAAACTGGTGTAGATACTTAGACATGGGATGGCTATGTCAAAAAGTAAAGGCATGAATTATAAATATTGCCAAACTCCCCTCAATAGAAGATGTTTTATATTCAAAGAACAATGTTTTGACAGTGTAATGCACACTGCATGATAAGCAGTGAACTGAATGACACGTAGGGACTTAATCAAGCTTCCTTCTGTGGAACTTTTTGTTACTTTTGTTGTAGTAGTATTAGAATTGTGCCATTTTCGTATGGGCTGGGTTTTCTGCTAACTGGTTTCCTGTTTGGTCCAATTGGCAGATTTAAATTCTGAAGTAATTTTCCAGAGACTTGGTTTGAACGGCATTTGGTTGTTTAAAAAGTTGATGTCCAACAATTAGTCTTATTTATTTAGGGGTCAATTCAAGTCTCTATTTTCCAGCTTCCATTCAGAGGACTGGCAAGCAAAAGCTCCTCCTATTACTTCCAAAGGTTTTATTGTGGATCGGATGTGATGGATCGTTTTGCCCTCTCTCATTTCTAAGGCATTAAACAAAGATTGATACTGGATTCCTATTCCCTGAAATAAAACTGTTTAGTTTTTCATCACTCTGCTAAGAAGCAAAGATTTTATGAATGACTCTAAGCAAAAATATTAATTTCCCTCCTAGCTTCCTTTTAATTCTAACTTTCAATTTCCCCAGTATCTCTCACTGCAAAAAAACATATTCTGAGTCTGACATATTAGAAGCACAGATAGATCATTTTGGGGATGCATTTCTTGAGAAGCTTTGGAAGGGAAAATACTTTTACAGAAACCAAGAGGAAGACACCCTAGTCAATTAAACCTGATCTCATTCTGCATCAGAGGGCTTTATTTTTACTTTGTTTCCTAATATCTCTTTCTGTTGTACCTGTTACAAAGGAGAAATGAGAAGCAATTAACGATTGTCCTTCTCTCTCTATAACACCCTTATCTTGTGGCAGGCATGTTTCTTGAGGAGAAAGATGAAAATCACCATTTATTTTCAGATAATAAGACAAAAGCCTTAAGTCCTTTTTATGCTCACAACTTCATTAGTGACAGGCAGTAAACCTGAACAGAGAGCAATACACAGGAAGATGGTGGTAAGCAAAACTGCCAGGAATACAGGATGAGTTTTGACTCCATCTCTATTTAAAGACAAAAATCAATAAGTTTACCATGTCTTTCAAAATTATCTTTGTCATAAGGTTGATATTAAGGATTAGTCCTAGAAAGAAGAAACTGATAATTAAGGCATGAAGAATAATAATGTATATCTTTCTTCACTAATAAACATGGTATTCAAGAAGACTAGAGCACATTTATTTCTTATCCACTTGTAGTTGTGTTTTATATAACATTTCTTTTTAAAAAATTGATCATGTGCCCTTTTGAAGAGTGGCTGAAAGACTCAGTGATGTAAGCCTCTGCTAAGCAACAGGGCAGTGTTTATGTTTCATTAAATGAAGTAATAATATTGACTATCTATCAAGGAAAAAAACTAACTGCCAGTGATTAATATCGAACAGAACATTTAACAACACACAATATTATGTATGAAAAGGCAATCTGATAACATGAAAACTACTTAAATACGAGGCAGAAGTTAACTTTTGAAAAGATTCATTGGTCATTTATAGGAGTGTGTCCTTTTGTATTCCAGCTTGGCTATTGTACACCTTGCATGTAGAATCCTTGCACACATGAATGCTTTTGTAAATGTTTTATTAATAATGCATGTATTTTATTTCACTGCTTAAATTGATGAGACCATTAAATGTGCCTTAAATAAACACTAAAAGCCTTAAGCAGTTATGCAATACCTGCCATTTTTCTTTCTGATCAGCGAACAACTGCACACGTATCAAAACTATCTTCCCCAAAAGCAACTTCCTAAGGTTTTGGATGTTCCCTTCTTCCCCCACTTCCAACTATATTAGTCAGTTGACCTTGGCACTAGCACAGTTGGCAAATAAGAAAACAATCAGCTGTTCGTGTGTTAAGGCATCTTGCAACACAAAGAGACGTGTCACCAAATTAAACTACCTAACAGTTTTCACTACTTCCTTGAATAATTAGTACCCTGACTGAAGAAAGCTTGATCTTTGGGATGAGATTTGAGACAAGTCTAAGTCATAAATGCATCCTGCGCTTTATTCAGTCACAAAGGAAGTCCTTTTGCAACATAGTTTCTGTAAATATTTGTCAGTCCACCTCCAAGAAAGCCACCTCTAAACTGAGTTTTACAAACAGAAGTACCAAGGTATGTCTCATATGTGTGAGGACTGTCAAGTGTTTAGATCACCTCGATCCTATTTCACTCATATATTTGCATTTGTAATACAAGGAACCCACGTCTAAGGTGAGAGAATATTTATGAGAATCATTTCGTGAACTGGAAAGCAGTATATAAAAGTTAGTTAATATGCAACTAAGTATTTTTTTTATTATTTAACTTTAAAAAAAACCTTCTAAATATTGAGCTTTATTCTGGTACACAGTGAAGTTACTTGGAAAAGTTTAACCCTTTTTAGGTTTGCTTCTAATCACTGATCAGCAGAACAGAGGAGCCTTGAGTCTAGAGCTAATTTGTCCCCACTGCTGAGGACTCAACCTGATACCCTGAATATTAGCAGGTTTCTCCACTGTGGTTGTGAATATGAACTATTCCCAGCCCTGTGAAAACTAGGAATTGTTTCGTCACTCCTCTATAGGAGTTCCTTCCCCAGCTTTGGGTAATTCCTCACAGACGTGTTCTGTCAGGATGCCAGGACACACACAAGGGGATCTCTGCCTACCTCCAGAGCCCTTCGCTGTGCTGCTTTCTCTTCTGCAGTCCTCTGCCCTGGGAATTCTACCTCTTTGTCCTCCCTGAATACTCAACTATTTTCTTAACCCAGGGAGACCACCAGGCACTGTTTGGATTCCCCCTTCCTGCTTTGCAACCTGGCAACTCTCTGCAGGCAATAAAAACTGGGCGATTGCAGGGCTCATCTCAATTTTTTCCCTTCTTTCAAAGATCCTATATGCAATGTCTGAAAAGCACTGTTTCATAAATGTTATCTATTTTTTTTCAAATTTGTTTAAGATGGTAGGGTAATCGCTGTTACTCCATTATGGCCAGCAGCAAAAGTTGCCAGTTTCCTGTTAATGTTGTATTATAGCTACAAATATTTCCCTAGATAGTCAAATTTATCAATCAAAATAAATATTACGGTTTCTCCTTTGATGTCATAGATAGAAATCAGCCCTTTCTGTAAAATTACATAAATTTTCTCCACCGTTTTTGCTAGGCTTCTATAAGTCCGTTTTAAAATTTTAAACCACTAAAAATCTTGCTGTAAAGTATGAGGTAGAATGAGATTTTTACATATTTTTTGTGGTTACCTAGTTATTCTTAAACGATTTCTGAATAATTCATTCTTTTCTGTTAAATAATGTCATTTTTATCATTTAATTTATTTCCTACAAGGACTTTTAGATCTCTTTCAAGATCAACAATGTTGATTCATCAATGCATCTGTGTATTCTGACATTATATGCAGTATTTATGATCACAGAATTATACTTTTAAGAGTTCTTGTCTGTATTGTTTTTTTGTTTTGTTTTGGGTAAGACTTCCCAAGTAACTTTTACATTTATTGTTTCATGAATTTTAGATAGCCATTTTCCTTTACTGATCAACCATTATTATATATTTGGCATCAGATACATACTAGCTTTGCAAAAATAAGTTTGGGAGTTTTCATTCTTTTTCTATTCACTTTAACTATTAAGGTGATTAAGATTTGGAGTTCTTTGGTAGGTTTAATGAACTAGTCTGCAAAATTATCTGGGACCATCATGTTGAGGAAATGAAAAAGATAAGAACATAGGCTTTTCTGCTTTTTTATTCTTAGAATATTTGCACTATCTTCCAAGGTTATGATAATTTTTGTTTTTCTACCCCTTCTTGAGTTAATTTTGGCAATTTGTATTTTTATAGAAATTAACTTATTCACATTTTTAAATGTAAAATTATAAAATTGTAAAAATATTTCTCTCATATTTAAAAGATAAGCTGTAATATCCCCCCTCTCTTTCTAAATTAATTTTTTTTTCTGTTTTGTGTGTGTGTGTGTGTGTCTGGAACTAGGTAGTGGATCATCTATTTTTATTAGTTTTCTCAATGTGTTTTGAGTTGAATTTTTTTTTTTTTTTTTTTTTTTTTTTGCAGTTCGCAGGCCTCTCACCGCTGTGGCCCCTCCCGCCGTGGAGCACAGGCTCCGGACGCGCAGGCTCGGCGTCCCTGGCTCACGGGCCCAGCCACTCCGCAGCACGTGGGATCCTCCCGGACCGGGGCACGAACCCGCATCCCCCGCATCGGCAGGCGGACTCCCAACCACTGCGCCACCAGGGAAGCCCCTTGAGTTGAATTTTTAAAACAACCATATTCTTTTTTCTGTTTTTGATGACATTTATTACTCCTCTACTTGTACTGGAATATGAGAATTTATCATTTTACTCATAAATTCGGATTTGAGGGTTTTTTCTTCTGCTTTTTCCCTTTTGCAAACTATCTTTTTCTCATGCTCCCTTCCTTTCTTTTTACGTTTTTCTTGCTTTTATATACTTTTCCACGCAATGAATAAGCAGATGGTACCAGACCTGTCCTCCCATCATAAACTGGACAAAGCAAATCAAACATCTGTTTTCAGACACTGGACAGCAGGACTAAGTGCTGGGAGGAAAAGGAGGCAAGTGAGGTGACCCCTATGATAGCCCCAGTTTACTGTACTGGAGAGACTTTCTAGATCACACCAGAGATGGAGAACCCGAGCAGAGCATGAGAGACTAGCTGAGTTCAGGAGAGAGAGGTCAAAGCTTGGGCAAGCTGAGGCAGCCAAAATCTGAGGGGCAGAGATAAAGGAGCTATACAAAAAAAGAGCTCCACAGCAATCCTCTGGAGTAAATAAATAGACCAGTTGGTCATTCATTAATTTGAATATTTTCCTCAATGAATAGCTCTTGGATTTAGCAGTACCACCAATTTCTATTTTCTTATTAATCTTTTTATTTTGTTTTTATCAGTTACTTTCTCTACCCTCCTTAAATTTATCATATTATTCTATTTTCAATATCTAGGAGACAACATTACTTCATTTATTTTCAGAAATAATACAAATAATTTGGATTGTCAGATCTGATGTCCACAGATCAAAATTCTTGCTCTGGATCAAACTTTACTAATCATTTCAATGCTACAAGTGAAACTGAGCAGGACCCTGCAAGACCCTCCCAGGTACAAAAGCCCCTCCTCCAAGTCCCCTGCCTGTTTTGAGAAAAGCTGAAGTCTCCCAGGCCTCCCCTGAGTCACAAAAGAGCAGATTCAAGCAGTTAATGATTGGGACAATAGAGTCACAGAATTTTTAGTTCCTCCCTAAAGGGCATAAATGACAGTATCTGCTCAGTACTGAGTTGTTTTATAGATACTACAATTGCCAGAAGAGGAGAAAAGTTGTGTGATGACCAGCCCCCAGTCATGACATAAGCTGCTCCGTCTTGAGCAGTACTGAATCTATGGCACGCACAATTCTAAGAACTGGCCTCAAGAGAATGCGATTAACACTATTGCTCATAATAATCTGTATCTTTGTGGACATCAGAATAATTGTGCCTTGTTCTCCCTGTATATGAAAGCAGGCCACTGAAGTTCTCAGCAAAGAGATGCTACAGACCCATGATGGCATCTTCCACTCAAAGACCTCAACGCCCTTTCTCAGCCTAAAGCGGCTGCAGAAGATGTACCTTGGTCCCTAATCCCACAGGAATGGAATGATGTCTGACAGTGGGGATCTGTAAGCAGCCCCTGAAAGCTAGCAGAAAATAGACTTCACCAAGCTATATTTTAATTTAACCTTCACACCAGGTGCCCCCAAGATTCACTAAATTTCAGCCCAAGCACACCTCTCAAATCTTTTGATCACACAATGCCTCATCTAACCTGTTGATTCTTGTCTTAAATTAAAGAAGTAGGAATGAAGACTAAGTAGTTAACAGAAGACTAGATCTTCTCCCCAGCCTTCCCTTCAGTAATCCTGCAAGTAAACTATGTGAACAAGATAGCATCTAGAGAAAGATCACAAGGAGTCAGAAAATTTGTATTCAATGGAAAATGATGAAGCACCTGACCCCCTACTTTAATGACTGAGATTATTTCCCCTTTTGCCCTTTAAAAAATTTTGTGGCCAAGAAGAATCTTGGGAGTTGGTCCTGGGGCATGAATCCGTCTTCTCCCCAGGTTGCAACCTTTCCTTTTCCAACCAACACTTGTCTCTCAAGTACTGGCTTGCGAGCTGCGAGCAGCGGAACCTGAGTTTGGTAACACAAGGACTCCAAAGGGCTCAAAGTAGATACAGCCTGGGACATTAAGGGTGTTTTCTCAGACACTTTCTTCCCATGTCAAACATGTACTTTCTGGTCCAGAATAATAGATGAGGTTCCTAAATAGACTTCACAAGTTTTGTCACATAGCAGGAGGAACATTTAACTTAGGTAAAATCTCTGTTTTATACCCAAAGAGTTGTGTAGCTTATATGCCATTTTCCAGTGAGCCATGCCTCACATTTCTATAGATTTTGACTTTGTTTACTCTAACCCTTTAGCTAGTGATACTCTTCTAAGGGAATTCTGTAGATAAGGTTTTTCCTCCTAGCGAATATTATTAGTCCATTTACCCAGAAGTCTAGGTGACAAGAGATTAACCAGATCATCTGCTTTTTTCCTCCCTCTGGGAATGTCCCTGCACTAGAAGGAGTGAATGAATCACAAGCCAGATGCTTTAGTTCTTTCCTCTCCATGCTCTATCTCATTTAGCAATGAAATGATTCAGCAGTATTACTTTTTCTCTAAGGAATACATTAGCCATAAATACTATATATGCTCATATTATAATATTTAATCATTAAAATTATATTAATACAATTAATAATTACAATTTATCACTATTCTAGTTTCTAAATATTGTGTTAAATAATAGTTTGGACTTTTCGAGTCAAGAGTTGTTAAAATGTACTTTTATTTCCAATGTAACTTTATCATATTGTTAATAGAGGACATAGACTATACATTTTTACATTACAGATTTTACTGAGGATTCTTTGTAACTTTGTGAGCAAGTTTTATAAGTAATTTCTGGGTGTTCTTTTAACGAGGTATTCTCTGTAAGATATAGAATTTAATATATATGTGATATTAACTATTAGAATAAGATTCAGATTCTCTACTTCTATGTTATCAGTTTTCAACTCTGGCTACACACTGCAATCTCCTGGGAAGCTTTTATAAACCAACAATGCCTGGATCACACCTTAAACCAATTGGAACCAAATCTGTGTAGGTGGTGCCAGGTATCTGCACGTTTAGAGCTCCCTGAGTGATGCTGGTATAGTGAGGTACAATCACTGTTCCACATCCTTTTTTGTGTTAGGTTATCTTTTATTTCTTTCTAAAAACAGGAAAGTATGTTAAAATCTCCCACTAATTTTGTTACATTTTTTTCTTGTCTGTCATGTATATTTCCTTCAATATTTTACATAGTTATATGATTTAACAGTTATATGTTTATTGCAGAGAAATCATTCACGTAGACTTTTTTTTTTTTTGATGTGGACCAATTTTAAAGTCTTTATTGAATTTGTTGAAATATTGCTTCTGTTTTGTTTTGGTTTTTTGGCCCCAAGGCATATGGGATCTTAGCTCCCCGACCAGGGATTGAACCTGCACCCCCTGCATTGGAAGAGTCTTAACCACTGGACCGCCAGGGAAGTCTCCGTGTAGACTTTTAATTGATCTAATACTTTATTTTTAATCATACATTTTACTTTAAGAAAAATCAAAGCCTCCGTTCTTTTAATTGCATGTGTATACTTTATATTTCTTCATTTTTTAAACTTCCTGAATTATGCTTCTTTATGTGTACTTCCTGTAAATAATATTTAGATGGATTTATATTTTTAAATCCTATTTGCTCATCTTTTCTTATAGGTGAGTTTTCCAACTCATACTGATTATTCTGTCAGATATGCTTTTTTTTTTACTACCTCAATTATTCTGCTTTATGTTTTTTATTCTTATGTTGGCCTTGCTGTTTCAGTAGTTTTAGATCTCTAGGAGTTTGTATTCTATAGCTATCTATTTCATACTCTAGTGATTTGGAAAGATAAATTCTAATAATGAAGAGGGTAATTATTAAGTTTTAAAATGTACATACCATTTCTGGTAATGGTAGACCATGTAATTTAGCTCAAATTGTCTGTAGAAAACACCTAGAAAAGCTGGACCAAATTTTAAAAAATAAAATGAAGAATTGGGATCACTAGCAAGGCAGTGAAGATTTGCGGCGTTTGAGACCTCTTATCCCCCTGGAGCACCTACTGATCCTAGAAGATGCAGCTGAGATGCTGAGAAGAATATTGTTTCAACAGATGTGAGGCTCTAGGGGGACAAAAATTAAAGTGCGGTTGTCACCAAGAAGGGAAGGTGCTGACAGGCTATACATCAGGCATAAATATAAAGAAATAGGCTGGCTCTTTTGGGAACCAGGGACCAGCTTTATTTCAATAATAGTAATGGCTTGTGGAATTTTAATTCTCACTACATTTTAAATTCCACAAAAGATGATGATGATTTTATATATTTAATGTTCTTTTAGAATTATCCAAATTTACCCTTATTGCTTTGCATTCATTCTTGCACCTCCAAGTTTCCACCCGGATAATTTTTCTTCTGCCTGGAGTAAAGTTTCTTTGTTACCAATTTGCTTGTGGTTAATTCTCAAAATTTTAACGTGTCTGAAAATATGTCTTTTTTCACCATCATTTTTATAGGGTCCATTTGCTGGGCACAGACCTCTAGCCTGGTAGCTATTTTCTATCAGCTACTTTGCGATATAATCTTATCAACTGCCTTCCAATGTTACTTTAGAGATATCAGCTGATAGGCTTTTTTTCTTTCTTTCTTTCTACATATTATGTCCTTTTTTCTGGCCTCCTTACGATTTTTCCTTCTACTTTGGCTTTTGGCAGTTTTACTATGCTCCGCTTAAGTATTCTTTTCTTTATATTTATTTTGTTTGGGGTTCGTAATGCTTCTTGACTCATGTCTTTTACAAGAAAATAAACAGCTGTTTTTTATTCAAATATTGGTCTTCCCATTCTTTCTGTCCTCTTTCTGGGGATTCTACTTACATGTATGTTAGACCTTTTCACCACGACCTACACGTCTCTTACGTTTTTCTCTGTATTTTTAATTTGTGTTATGTGTGTGTTTTCACACTTTGTTCTGGCTATTTCTAATCATGTGTTTAATATTTCATATGAAAGTTTTGGAGGTATGCTGTGGCTTAGTATGATGTTATTGTTTTGCAGAGAGGAATGCTATTTGCTTCTGGATGACATCTAGAAGTTCTAGAAACGCAAGATCAGCCTCATGCAACCAAGAACTGAAATGAATTAACATTTGAACCAGGAGATATGGTTTCAAACCCTTGCTTTTAATGTCAGCACCACACTGCCTTCCCTTTAAGGGTTTGTTTCAGAATGTGGTTTTCATTGGTGGGGGACTCTCTGAATCCTTAAGTATCTGAGAATTTCTTTTGTTCTTTTCATATGAAACAATAACTTGTTTCTATATCAAATTCTTGGGTCACTACTTTTGTTTATCCAACCCTATAGAGATGATCATATATTAATGAAATGTTAGGAAACGGAAGTCCTAGGACAGCACAATGTCTTCTGTCTTTCTAAGTCAACTTAAAAAGGAAGCCTGACTGGATGTTTGTGGTAATCTCTCTCTCTTTTTTTTTAACTTCATAACTACTTTCCAATCCATAGATATGTCTGAGTATTGCTTTTTATAAAATTTGTTTCTCATAAAGAGCAAGTCATTTCTTTCTTTCCTTTGATTCAGAGTTCTACCAGGTACACACATTTTCCTTCATTCTTTGAATATAGCTCGTATTTCATTTATATCTTTTTTTTTTTTGTGGTACGCGGGCCTCTCACTGCTGTGGCCTCTCCCGTTGCAGAGCACAGGCTCCGGACGCGCAGACTCAGCGGCCATGGCTCACGGGCCCAGGCACTCCGTGGCATGTGGGATCTTCCCAGACCGGGGCACGAACCCGCGTCCCCCCCATCATCAGGCGGACTCTCAACCACTGTGCCACCAGGGAAGCCCCCATTTATATCATTTTATCTCTATTTATCTAGGCACACTAATTACTCACTGGTGGCATTTCTATTTTCTGGCCTCCATACTGACCATCATTCTTTCACTACTTTCAATAATTCAAACTTTAACTGGAATCCTGGGAGACTATCCCCAGCTTCATACTGTGAAATACACTTCCTGAAGTGGTAATTCTGCGATCTAACACTACTATTGTAAATATTAATATTATACACTTGAATCAAAGCATTCCATTACATTTTAAAATAAATCCATTACTGGGCTTCCCTGGTGGTGCAGTGGTTAAGAATCCGCATGCCAATGCAGGAGACATGGGTTTGATCCCTGGTCTGGGAAGATCCCACATGCCACACAGCTACTAAGCCCATGCACCACAACTACTGAGCCTGCGCTCTAGAGCCCACAAGCCACAACTGCTGAAGCTCGCGTGCCCAGAGACCGTGCTCTGCAGCAAGAGAAGCCACTGCAATGAGAAGCCCCGGCACCGTAACGAAGAGTAACCCCTGCTCACCGCAACTAAAGAAAGCCCATGTACATCAAGGAAGACCCAAGGCAGCCAAAAATAAATAAATTTATTAAAAATAATAATAAATAAAATAAAATAAATCCATTACTACACAATGGTCTACAAAAAATGTAAGTTACCTATCCCAGCCCTACACTCCTCAGTCTTAATGCTGCTCCCACAAAGCACACATTTTAATAGTTTCTGCTTCAGTTCTTTTTATAAGTTTCCTCTGTGTATTCAAATAATACACTAAAATCTCTGCTTCATGGTTAGAATCTCTTGATTTCATTCTTTGTAAGAGGAAGCTATTAATGCACTTGCTCTTTCTTTGCCCATCTCCCCCATCCCTTTACCTTCTAAATTCTGCTATCTGTATTATTACATAGTCAATGATCTTAATATTTATATTCTTCTACATAACCATAATTAAATCTTCTGTGCTTTTTCCATACATTGATGCTAAAAGTTAAAAATCACTAAGCAACATCAAATTAGTATCAGTTTGGGAGGTTCATTGCAGAACCAATGAAACTACTGTAATCACATTTCCCTTCTCATAAGCTTTTAGTTTTTTTAAGTACCCTCTCCATTTCTTCTACCTAGTACCTGTATTACATCTTTAAATTACTCCAATATCTCAAGCATTCTATTGAATTGTGCATGGAATATATATTGTTGTTACAGCTATCTCCCTGTCTAAAACTTTGAGGATTCTTTTCCAGTCTGTACTGGTTGCTCTCTAGGACCACAGCTGCCTGCCACTTTGGGAAGTCTCCACTCTGTGCTCTTAAAGTTAATGCACTATTTCATGGTTCTTAAATCTTTCTTATTTTATTTTTTTACTGAGGGAAATCTTCAAGAAATTTCTTAATATAGACTATATGGAAAGTAAATTTCCTGAGTCATTTTATGTCAAAAATGCCTTTATTCTTCCTTCCTACTTGACTGAGAGTTTGACTATATATCAAGTTGCGATATAAATACACAGATAAGAATTATTTCAAGTGACTTTACAACACAGAATCTGTACTATTCTTGTGGGATAATTTCTATGTTTACATTATTAGTAATACTTATATACTAAATTTTATTATGCAGTCCAATTATCAGTAGTTATAGTGATATTGTGAATCACTGTAACTACTATTTTCTATACTATATACTACTTTACTATATAGTGAACTACTATTCACTATAGTGAATTTTTAAATCTATTTTATGTATAGAAAAATCCAAGTTAGAAGTCACAGTACTGCTTTTAGCACCCAACAATTTAGTGTAAAAGAAAACAGACATAAGGATAAAATCAAAGAACTTAAATACAAATACTGTAATGTTACATATGAATTGGAACTATCAGTATGGACTCTTGATTATTTTGTCTTTTATTTCCTAGCTCTGTCCACTGAAAAAGCCTGGAATCAATGACAACCCATTAGCAATGAGTAACCTGGCACCCAGGGCTCCTTGGAAGACTAGCTGATTCCAGGTCTAGAGCTGTAAATATATAGGAGTAGGCTGAGATACCTTGTACCAGAAAGCAAGAAAGTTTCCAAGAATAATAGGTTAATGCAAAAAAAAGAAAAAAAAAAAAAAGAAAGAGACAAACTCAGAAGCCCCCTTTGCTCAAAGGAAAAGCAATTTGAACACCAACAATCTGATGAATACAACTGATTAAAACATACTGAATATATAAAATTCTATGAGTTCAAAAAAGTGCCTCATTCGACATCATTGGAAGTAACTAAGGCAATAACTCTGAAAACTGGCCATTTAAGATGAAGGACATTATTCTGCCTTTCCTGTGTTCAATATATTTCAAGACAATCAAATATCTCTAGTTGATGAAAAAAAGTTCTTCTTTGCTGAAGAATACCAGCTAGAAATGTAGAAGGATTGACAAAATAGGAAATCTTGTTTTGCAGCTCCTAATGAAATAAATAATGGATTCAGGCAATGATCATAAAGTAATGAAAACAGTAGATTACAAGTTATGAGATGTTTCATAATGATAGGGATGGATTGCCAGGACCTGTATCCACTGGTTAGTCCTAGCAACATTAAAGATGGAACAAGCAATCATTGTGGTCCTGAAATGTGATGCAACATGACACACAGCATTACCTATAAAGTGCTTTTGCAAAACAAAGAAACAAAATAAAAATGCGGAACCTCAATCTAATCAAGATTCACAGCTAACTTCATTTATAGGAGATAAATTAGAAGTTAGTTTAATGACACTGAAAAGAAAAAGTGAATAAACAAATTCAGAATGTGGAATATTCTTTAGGACCACTAAGCTGCTTTTGCAAAACTTCAATAACATGAGGGGAGGAAAGGGGGAAGTAAGTGGACTGCAGAGAAATAAAAGAGACTCAAGAGAGGGCTTCCCTAGTGGCGCGGTGGTTAACAATCCATCCGCCTGCCAACACAGGGGACACGGGTTGAGCCCTGGTCTGGGAAGATCCCACATGCCATGAAGCAACTAAGCCCATGGGCCACAACTACTGAGCCTGCATGCCACAACTACTGAAGCCCACGCACCTACAGCCCATGCTCCGCAACAAGAGAGGCCACCACAATGAGAAGCCCACGCACTGCAACAAAGAGTAGCCCTTGCTCACCGCAACTAGAGGAAGCCCATTCGCAGCAACGAAGCCCCAGTGCAGCCAAAAATAAATAAATAAAATTAATTTATTTAAAAAAAAAGACTCAAGAGATATAAAGAACAGATGCAATGGGTGAACCAAGTATAATCATCATGGAGATCATCAGGAAATGTGATTATACAAAGAATATTAAGTGACACTTAAAAAGAATTATTTATTTTGTCAGGTGTGATAATGACAGTTTGGTTTTGTTAGAAAATGCATATATTTAAAACAATATGTACTGATAGAGGTAAAAGTGAAATGACCTGCCATCACTGATTTACTTTAATACTGCTCAGCAGAGGAAAAAAAATGTAAAAAAGAGATAGATGAAGCAAATATTAAAAGATCTTGATAGGTATGTAAAGTTTCAGTGTGCTTCCTTTAAAAAGGTTTACTAAAATTTTTTTATAATAAATGTTTTAAAAATAGACGTTCTTTTTTGTGATTTTTTTCTGTGCTTTCTAAATATTGAAGTTTAATATTCAATTTTATCCTGTACCATGTCTAAACTTTAATATTTAACATTTAAATCTAAATCCATTTGGGTCTTGTGTTTGCGTGTGAAAGGGCATGAGTAATGTTAGATGAAAATCAAAATTCATCAATTTGATTCAATTCAGCCAATACTTATTAAGCATCTAATCTTTGCCAGGTATTTGGGATATGAAGATGGATATGATACAGTAGAAATGATATCAGTTTGCACCCAGTAAATAGTGAATGATTAACTTCTGTCAGGAAGGAATGAGAAACAGCTTCATACAGAATTTATAATTTGAGCTGGGGCTTTAAGAATGAGTAAGAGCTTATCAGGAGGTGAGAGGAAGGTTTCTCATAGACGCAACACAAGGGTAAACACACAGATTTGTGGAACTAAATCTTAAGGTTTGGGCAACTACTATCGACTCTGCTGTAAGATAAATGCAAGAAACGAAAGAGATAAAATAAAATAGTGGTGTAGGCAATGGCCCTGCTTCTCATATTCAGAAGCTGGGCCACACTTTGTAAGAAAGGAAGTAATTGGAAGGACTAAAAGAGGGGAATGATTATTCTTTAACAGTGGGGGAGGCAGGGAAAACAGTGCTAGGCGACTGAAATAACCTCGGCAGGAACTAACCTGGGCAAATCAGTGACAGTTATAGGAATGAAGAAAACGGAATGGACTTAACAGGTATTTAACAACTGATTAGAGGAAAAATGCGAGAGAACGATTTCACAACCACACTTTTGGCGTCATCTTTAGATCACGTTCCCTGGGAATACCCTAGACTTGATTTTTGTATGGAAGTGGATTCTTTATCATCTTGCCACCTGAAGAGACCAGCAGTTTTCTATACCAGTAAGCATATAAAAACCGTGAAATGAAATTCATATTTTATGGCAAGACAAGAAAAATTTAAACATAAAAAAATTTTTCTCTGCCGTTTGGCCTCCTCTCTCCCCCGGACTGTGCTTTGTGTATCTGCGTTATGCATCGACCAAACCTCCCCCATCAGCAAAAATATGCTCAACCATAAAGAGCAACGATCTCCTAGCATCAACAGGACAAATCCCTAAAACATTCCTTCTTGATCTTGTAAGGGGCTACGATGACACATCTGGATTTGTGTAAACTGTCAACAGTACATCATTTAATGTACAGCTGTCTCAAAAAACTTATATAACTGTGCCTTGACTTCTAACGGGTGGAACGGTTCTCGGAGCTTTCTGAGATGCTCTTCCTGGGTTATAATCCTCAAATTTGACTCAAATAAAAATTTCCATTTCTTTCTTAGACCAACGGATTAACTTTTCGTCCACAAAACTGACCATGGAACAGAAAAGAAAGACTAAAATGAGACCCACAAAAATTCAGTCACTTGTTTTGTGAAAATATTCCACTACAGTACATTGGTAAGATTATGTTTTTATCAAAAATTGATGCTTGGTCAATTCGATATCCATATGTTTCAAGCAGGACACACACACACACACACACACACACACACACACACACAAACCAACACACACACAAAAGCACCAACCATACATAAAGGAAAAACTGATACCTGGACCTCATTAAAACTGAAACCATTGTTAATCAAGAAACATAAGGGAGTGAAAAAGTAAAAAAGTAGAAAATATTTCTAACACAAATAATAGAAGATGAACTCATTCAGAATACAGAAAGAACAATAAAGCAATAACAACAGACAACCATATAAAAAAAATGTACAAAAGGTATGGACAGCCAATTTCATCCAAAAAGTGAAGGATATACAAGTGTTCAAAAAGCACATGGAGGGCTTCCCTGGTGGCGCAGTGGTTGAGAGTCCACCTGCCGATGCAGGGGACACGGGTTCGTGCTCCGGTCCGGGAAGATCCCACATGCCGCGGAGCGGCTGGGCCCATGAGCCATGGCCGCTGAGCCTGCGTGTCCGGAGCCTGTGCTCCGCAACGGGAGAGGCCACAGCAGTGAGAGGCCCGCGTACCGCAAAAAAAAAAAAAAAAAGCACATGGAAAGGTGTTTTTGTAAATGAGCAGGAGCCTATGGGGCCTTCCTGGGACAGACCCCTTCCCCCCAGGTCCTCTGCTTTGGTTCCTTTCTGAAGTACCTGGATAATAGTATCTGAAGCACATTTCCTGAGTTGTTTTACAGATGCTAAAACCCCACCAAATGGAAGAAGGTAACTTCTTGATGACCATGAGCACAACCTACTGGAGCCTGAGGATTGATAATGTTAACCCCTGTGTCGTCGCCCTGTTACTTTACCATCAACCAATCAGAGAACTGTGCCACCAAGCGATCACACCCTACAACTCCCCTCCGTCACCTTGTTTTTAAAACTGCTTGGCTGAAAGCCATGGGGGAGTTCAGGTGTTTTGAGTACTAGCTGCCCTGAACTCCCTGCTTGGCTCCCTGCAATAAACACAGCACTTTCCTTCACCACACCCAGGTGTCAGTAGATTGGCTTTACTATAAACAGGCAAGCGGACCCACGTGTGGTTCGTTAACATTTAACACATTACTCATCTTAGTAAATTCAGGTTAATGCTATAGAAAGAAACCACTACACAAGCACTAGAACGATAAATATGAAAACAGACACAAAAACAAGCTGCTAACATCAAGCATTGGGAAGGATTTGGAGGACAGAATCCTCACACACAGCTGGAGGACGCACAAATTCGAGCAACCATTTTTGAAAACCATTTATTAATATCCACTAAAACTTAAAGCATTCATACCCTGTGACCTAGGAATTTCACTCCTAAATGTTTACTTAAAAAATAAGCATGCATATGTTCACAAAAAGGATACTGGGGAATACTGTTAAAGCCAAAATTTGGAAACAATGAAAATGAGCTCAATAGAATGGATAAACTGTGACAACAGAGTACTACCTAGTAATGAGGGAAAATAAACACTTTCATGGAGCATGGATAAATCTCATAAATATAATTCTGAGTGGAAGAAGCTAGAACAAAAGAACGCATTCTGCATGATTCTATTTATATAGACTCTATGGCAAGAGATATCAAGATATCAGTTACCTTTGTGAAGGCAGTGATTAGAAGGGGCACAACTGGGGCTTTTAGGATACTGAAAATATTATGTTTCCTAATGTGTGCTGGTCTGTTCACTTTGTGAATTTTTATCAAGATGTATACACATAACTCGTACACTATTTCTTACGTATACCTACTTCGTTAAAAAGTTTATTTATAAAATAATTGGAGTTATTTTAGCTCAGAATCGTATCATAAAAATCAATAGATTTGAGAAAAATTGTATCCACCCATGAAATGAGCTATATACAGTTTACTAACCAACTCACTTACTAACCAAGTGCTTCTTGTGTTGGATGATATATTCATAATTACTAATGTAAGCATACTTGTCCATATACTGACTTGTAGACAATATGTAATAAATATTATCCCTCTTTTAAAGTCCATTTCAATTAGTACTTTTTCTATGAATGCTTCTTAGCTCTTCCAATCGCTTAAATCACTCTCCTTTTTAAGTTTCCCCAGCATTTATCAATTGTGTTAATAACTGCAAAACTTAATATAGGCTGTCTCACCGTATTCCCTAGATATATTCATATAGGCTGGTTTTATCTCCCAGACTACAGCTTCCTGAGTGGGGGAAAAACCCTTCGCACACATCGCAATTATGTACTTGGTGTATACACTAAAATACTTAGCAAATCATAGTGTAAGATATTTTAGACGCAATGTCATTGACAGCATGATTTACACTTAACAAAATTACATCAAATGCTATCTAAGCACACAGAAACAAACACTCACAGGACTCTCACATGCAAATCTGCAAATCCATGGTTCTCCCTGTTTTTGAGGGAGGAGTCACTGTGAGTCCTGGTTGCCTCTCACTATACAAGTCACAATCAAATAGCTGTTTCACTTACCGGGTAGCCAAGGCAAGGATCCAGAACGCAGGCCTGCCTAATCAGAAGTGATGCAAAGAAGCAAGGACAGAGGAGAATCCTTTCCATCATCGGCAGTGAGAATGTTTCCATTGGTAGTGGTGGGGTCACCGGGAAGAGACCCACACTTGTGCAGAGACTAACCTACTTTCATTTTCTGCACCACAGTCCATCAGTCTATGCCCACTGCTGCGCTTGCTTAACGGAAACTAAGGCAGACGCCACACAAGGAAAACTGCAGAACCAGCCCGAGCCTTAACAGGCTAAGGTAGCAACAGTCATCCGCCCTGAACCGGTTCCAGCCTGACCACGACGCCAGCGCCTGCGCAAATGAGGCCCAAGGCGTCTGAAAGTTGCCTTTGCCTCATTACCACGCTAAGAACTCCACCCAATTAGTTCCGTGGGGGAGGGGCCCAAAGCACTGCGCATGCTCCAGCTCTTCCTAGATGTTACTGCCCCGTTCCGTTCCCTGAGTTCTGATGGCGCACCCACCTCTTACCTCTTCAAAGTTTCTGGCTTCCCTCCCCTTAGGGAGGAGGAGTCTTTAGAGCATGAGCCCTTCATTCCCTATTCCTTGATCAACAATTAAGTTTCTGCTCTGTTTTGCCGAACCTGGTCTCCATTTAATTGTCTCGAGTGGCACCTGGCAAGAAAAGGACCCAATTGGGGTCCCTGTGATCCGAGAGGGTCGGTAACCGTGGCAGTGAAGAAGGCTCCCGCGCATGATTTTGGCTATGATTTGTACAACTTAGTGCTTGAATCCAGACCTTTTATTGCTCAAGCTTCCTAGGGAATCTGTGACCCAGCCAGTATCCTTTCAACCGTTCCTCAAATCTTTTTTTTTTTTTTTTTTGGCTGTAAATAAAAACTCTTAGGGATATATTTGTATGTATGTATGCACACTTGTATCCGTACACTTACATATATACCCACACATCCAAAAACAAACGTGCGTGTATGTGTGTGAATATACTGTGTCAATGCCACACAGTTTAGATTTTTATCTACTAAAAAGTGGAGAATATAAATGGTTTTTACTTCTTTAACCATTTATACAAAGCAGTTCTTGTTCTGCTCTTTTCTAAACAGACTTCATTGCTTTCTGTTTGCTTACATGTTTTAATAAAATTGTTAGTAGTTCATTGTAGAAATTGAGTCATTTTCAGAAAGACTTTTTGCCATACCAAGAATGTATAAATACGTGTCTATAATTTTTTTAACAATTTAAAATTTTTATTTTTTAAGATTTTACTCATTTCCCTACATGGTGTATGGTGTGAGAAAAAATAACTAGTTTTTTCCTAACTGATCAGCCAGTTGCTTGACACTAGTTATTGAATAATTTTTCTATTTATAGTTGATTTGAATTGCCATCTTTATGAAGTATTAAATTTATATGGGTATCTAGACTTCTTTATGGATATTTTCCTCAGTTTTATTAGTCTATAAGTTTATTCTTGTGCTAATTTTTCTGTTTAATTATTGCAACTTTATAATCTGATTTATTTCAGATTGAGCAGATGGTATCTTGTTTTCATTGAAATAAGCCCCTTTGTATCTGTGATTTGTATCCATTTCCTCATTCTAGTGTTTTTTTAAATTCATCTCCTTTTTTCCAATTATATTTGTAAGAGGTTTATCTACAATATTGTTCTACCTAAAGAACCAGTTCTTAAATTTATTCATCAGTTTTACAGCTTTTCTATATACTAATTCAGGGTTTATTTGAATATATTTTTATTTTAAAAACTAATATCTATTTCAACCAATTCTATTTACTCTCAGCTCTTTGGGGATGGTTCTAATTTGTTGAACCTCCAATATGTTATTTTCTGACTCTTTTCTTTGATTTATGCTAATTCCATCTCATAAATTGTCTTCCCCAAAATTCAACTCATCAAATTCCTGAGTCCTTCATGGCCCATTTTACATGTCACAGGGAAGCCATCCTTCCCTTCTTAGGCTGAATACATTTAGGACAATCATTTGCCCTTAATCATATAATATTATTTCTTAATCTGGACTTTTTTGTATGTATCTAGCTTCTTCTCTGCTGGTAAACTGAATTTACTGGAAGTAGGAACCAACTTCCAAAACAATTTAGCACAGTAGTCAACAAAGAATTTTTAAAATGAACCATTGACAAGCATATATTAACCTTCTACTTTATTTATCTATTCCAGGAATTCTACTTGAATACAATAGAGGGTTGATATAGGTTTAACCTATGTGGGGCCTGTCGTGATGCTGCATTCATTGAGAAATTCCCACCTCAACTGAAAGACAGGATTGATGCATTCCTGGACTTCAAGAGAAACTTGCCATGGCATCCTTATTACTGAAGGGGAAACAACTATAAAACTCTTAATTTTTTTGTGATTCTGCTTTATGTCAACCTTACAGTTAATAAAACATCTATTTTTTTCTTTTTTCTAAAACATTTAATTTTCCTAATGTTTTCCAATGAGAAATGAAAGTATTTGGTGGATACAATTAGTTGTTACCACTCTATGTAAGAATAGTTTATTTTCAAAATGTGTGTAATTTATCTGTAATCAACAAAAAGTCATAAGCATTAAAGAAAATAACCTAATATACAAAGGTGTCATTTAACTACAATGCCATTAAGTCAGACAGACTTGTAGGTGTTTAAAACACAGAGTTACCTGGTAGGTAATGTCTGCATGGAAATGCTTCGAGAATAATAAAGAAGGCCCTTCAGCAATGCAAACATGCAAAACAAGATGCTAACTCTGAATTCCAAGGCTTTTGCCTGAGTATACAGATTTTGTATTCTTGAATGAAGTATCTTCATTGTTTGCTTCTTCTTCATGGGATGTTAAACATTCAGAACAATTTATGAAGCCATAAACCTGCAAGATTTCTTTTCCAGCTTAAGCTAAATCAAGATAATCTTTATTTTTATTTGTCTAGTCCACACCACTAAAATGAGTTTATCATTGACTGAAGTGACCATAGTTATTCTCTCTGGGGTACCATTTTAATGATCCTTTTCATTTTATATCCTACTTTACTGTTTTGCTAAAATCAATATTTGAGGCTTCATCAAATTGAAAACTAAGTCTGAAATGCATTTGCTACTGTTCAAAATGCAAATGACTATTTGGTGTTTTTACTTCTAAAATAAGTAAACATGTCAGGGATATTTTGAATGTATATGTTTAGTTTGAAATTTTCTACTCAGCAGGTTCCTTTATACTTCTGTAGATGTCTTTAATATGAACATCAATTAGAAAATATATTTCTTGATTTAGCTTGCTACAATTATTTTTGCAAAAAGTAAAAAACAAATAAAATTAGAAAACAGTCAATACTGATGATATATAAATTATATTTCTTACAGAGTCATGCACATCTCCTGCATTTATTCACAGCTTCCCTGCCATCCATATGAATTTGAACAAGGAATCTTAAGAATACAAGGTGAAAAGTTGCCTTATTTGTCACCACACAGCTTGGTTCTGTCATTTTCCACATTAATAGGATTTTGTGAGTGAGTGACCTTGTTAATACAGCAATATGTTTTCTGCCATATCATCAGTAACAACCTCTGCAGGAAAAACTAGCATTAAACAAAAAATCACAGTTGATTTCACTCCATTTTTTTTCTTTTACTTTAGCAAAAGCAAACAACTTCCATTATATCCTAATGCAACAACCATAACAACAACAAAAAGCTACTTCGAGTGGTGAACATACATGTTGAAATAGAGGGCCAAAAACCTGCTGTCCCACAGCACAATCAGATGGAGAGATCCGGATCTTTGGCAAAATGTTTTTTTTTAAGCGGCAATAATATGGGAAAAATATTTTCTACCAGACATAGAAAAGCGCAAGAAAAATGGAATTAGGAGTCCTCTAAAAGACCTCTAAAGATTACTACAAAAAGAATGAGTTGTATTAAGATGGCTAAAAGTCATTTTGTTTCCTCTTCAAATCCTACACTATCACATCAGTCAATTCTGGCTCCATGTTTTACTGTAAAAGAGGTTGTCTCTTAACCAAACAGTGTGCTAAAGCAGAAAAGAACACACTTTACTAAAGGGAGACCAAGAATCTCAGTAATTTGGCCTCATGGGCAGCTAGGAACATTTGCTCTTGAGAGATATAGTAAATAATCTTTACTGGGAATATGCAATATGTAATTGCAATATGCATATGCAATTAGCAATATGCTAATCTCTCATTTTCCCATTCTCGATCAGTCTTCACCATCAGACCCCTATGCTCTCTGGAAACTACAAATATATTTTCCTCTCACTACCACTCTTTTAGGTAATTCATTACTTTTCAAGACCCTTATTCATTTCTCCATTCCAAAGATTCTTTATCTTCACTAGCATCCTTAAATCAAACTTATCTCCAATTCCCACTCTGTTCACACAGCCTCATCCTTTGGGCCACCCTTTCTTCACCACCCTGACTTTGTTGACCCTCATCTGGCTTTTCCGTTTAAGCTTCCAGTTTCCTTTGTCCTCATAACAATTGCTCCAAAATGCCAGAAGGGTGTACTCAAGGGAACAGCAAAATCTGAATGTACTGATATTTGCCTAAAACAGAATGATGGACCAGGTATCAGTTTGGTAAAAGCTTTCACAATTTGTTTCATAAGACTTGGGCTTAATTTTTTTTTTTTGCTCCTTTGAGCTTGGCCTCAAGTGTCTCAGTATAATGACCATGAGGCTAACTTAGACCACTTCTACTTCGTGAGACCATGCTGTATTAGTCTATTAGGGCTCCCATAACAAAAATGCCACAAGCTAGGTAGTTTAAACAACAGAAATTTATTCCCTCACAGTTCTGGAGGACAGAAATCTAAAGCTTATGTGCCATATTCCAGGCCTTTCTCCTTGGCCCGTCTTCTCCTTGTGTCAGTTCACAACATTTTCTTTCTGTGTATGTCTTCAGTGTGACAGTATTTGGAGAAAGGCCCTATAAGAAGGTAGTTAAGGTTAAATGAGGTCATAAGGGTGAGATCTTAATCTGATAGGATTTAGAAGAAGAGGAACAGAGAAATATGTTTTTCTCTGCATGAACACAGAAGAAAAGCCACGTGAGAACACAGTGAGAAGATGGCCGTCTACAAGCCAGCAAGAGAGGCCTCACCAGACACCTACCCTGGTGGCACCTTGGTCTTAAACTTCTAGACTACAGAATTGTGAGGAAATAAATTTCTGTTGTTTAAGCCACTCAGTCTCTGGTATTTTATTTCAGCAGTCCAAGCAGACTAGTAGAGTGTCCAAATTTTTATAAGGAAACTGGTTATACTGGATTAGGTAGGGTTCACTTTAATGACCTCATTTGAACTGTAAAGATCCTGTCACCAAATAATGTCACTTTCTCAGGTAATGAGGGTTAGGCTTCTAACATATCTTTTTTGGGGGTGGGGGGGGTATAATTCAACTCATAATAGACACCAAGTCTGAAGCATACCTCTTGCTCATTAAGGAACCTTCAAATTGGAAAGTCTAACTTTTTAAATTGCTATATAAGACTACTAAAAATATACTCACAGTAATTGACCTTAATTGTATGAAAAGACACCAGCAAAGCCTAATGAGTAGAATTATTTGTAAAACTGTATTAGTGATACTAGGACATGACACACTTCTTCTGACTTTATGGAAAATGTCAACATTTCCACAGTCAGGTGATAAATACCATCTTAACCTCCAACATAGAAGCTGATGAATAAGTATTAGTGGAATGAATGACTGAATCTCATGGGTAACGGGAAGGTCCATCTCCATGGACAGGAGATGAACTCGAACCTGACCTCACGCTGCCAGTGTAGCACCTGGTAGTTTCTGCTGAAAGAACCTTGGAGTTTTCTCCTCCATTTAACCCCGAAACAAAGGACCGTGACTCTCATCTTTTCCATTCAAATAGTGCATCAATCCTGACTTTTGCCAATTCTTTATGATATACACAATTTCTCTTGAGCCACATTAAGTGCACAAATTATCTCTTAAGCACATAGAATGTGGATTCTCACAGCAAGCTCACATAGAACATGGATTCTCAATATCATCCCAAGGGAGTAAACCTGAGTGGGAGGTAAAAAAAAAACAAAAAAACTTACTCTTTTTATGTATAAAACACAGAAGTACATATCATACAAAAACAGATAAACTATATCTATGGCACTAAAATTTTATAGGGAGGTGGAAGTGATAGGGAAAAAATGCCTAAAAAGGCAAAAAAAAAAAAGGCTTCAGGAGGTGATAATAAAAAAAAAAAGGGTTAATAAACATTGACATATCCCCTAGCCATGGCTCTTTTTTTTTTTTTCCCCCCCCAGTACACGGGCCTCTCACTGCTGTGGCCTCTCCCGTTGCGAAGCACAGACGCTCAGGCTCAGCGGCCATGGCTCACGGGCCCAGCCGCTCCGCAGCATGTGGGATCTTCCCGGACCAGGGCACGAACCCGTGTCCCCTGCATCGGCAGGCGGACTCTCAACCACTGCGCCACCAGGGAAGCCCCATGGCTCTTTTTAAACATCAAACATCACACTCCAACCCCCAAACACCTGCCCCCTCCCTTTTACCCCCTTACATAGCCTGTGCCCTGTTCTGGTCCCTTCTTCCACACTTGTTTTACTTTATTAAAGATGAACGTTATAAAGTAATTCAACATTGGATGACTTTAAATAGAAGTTCCCTTAGTGTATTTAAATGTTTGTTTATTAATAATTGATAATAGATGGTAGGATAAACTGGAGGACAGGTAAACATATCTGAAGTTTTAGGACACACCTTCAATGGAAGAGGAGTTTAAGAAGAAAATGATGTAGTTCTATTTCAATACAGTATAAGGAAAATGAAGAAAGTCTGTGTCTTTATGAGAAGGTATTTCATATGATTTCTGTAAGTTAATTTCCTGAGCTCATAGTGTTTTATTGTACATGGTAAAACAATATTGTAAATATTATTTTAATTACTTCAGTGAAAGTTCTGATATATCTGTGGAAAAACCAATCCATACAGATAGGGCAAGGGCACTGAAAGCCTTCATTAAGAGTATTCCAAAACCCCACAAATACACACCCTTCATAACTACCATTCATGCCCAAGAAGGAAGTGAAATAAATCCACTTCCAAGCAGACAGTATCAATGTTTATAGATTTCAAGAGAAGTGCCCAAATTCCAGTAAGGTCATGTCCTTTATTTAACTGTTTCTTTTTTCCTGAAAAGAAACAAAGAACGGCTTTGATGACTTTTTAAACACAGCATTTGCTTAGGTTTTTTACTAGTTTTTTTTTTCCCCCATAAAAGAATTAGTTTCTGACTTCTTACAAATAAGACTTGAGAATCAACCCATTTAGTCTCTATCTGAATTAATCCTAAGAAGGGGGAACTTCTTTAGTTCTTCTATTTAAAAAGGTGGCTTTTTAAGTCCAAATGAGTCATCATGAGCCACTCGGTCAGCTGTCACTTGGTCCAGGAATGAGCAGCAGGTGAGGTTCTTTAAAGCTCAGATGCTGCGGAGAGTGCATCCGTCTTCCCAGGCACCTCTAATCCTGCCTGGTCCACTGACTCTAGCTTTATGAGTTCTTTTGATTGGTAATTGAGAGAATAAATCTTTGAAGGACTTACATGAATGCAAAAATATATATATTAAGAGTTCAGTAATAAAATACCTACCAAAGTATTTTATGCAGTCTCCTTTTAAGTCTTGGGCATTTAATTAATTTTGCTAGACCAAGATAATGGAATCGGGATTCAATTATAGAGCTTTTGTTTTTATTCTTGTTCTTGTTTTTGTTTTTCTGATGTTAGGCAATTTCAAGTTTTTTATTTTCTGTCCCAAACTAGGAGTTATTTGTATTAGGGTAGGGACTGGGTGGGGGAGGAGTCACATCACAGACTTAAATATAAGTCACATCTACGGAAGTGGAAAGCTACGGGGAGAATTCAAAGGGATTAGTCTGGAAAGCATAAAGTCTAATAGGGAAATGTTAATAATATTGGGGTTGTTTAACCTGGAGAAAAAACAAGACTAATTATCGACTCCTTCAAAATATTGCTTTCATTAAAACACTCTCTTATTTAGAATCATAAACAGCTCCTAGAAGAGGACCTAAGAGGAGCTCCCAGAGGTTAAGAAGCAGGATTTAAGCAGACACTCAAATCCTACCAAATCAGGCTATGAACTTCTCTGAATTTATTTCTCATGTTTTCCTTACAGGACCCCCACCAACCTTCCAAGAAATGGTTTTATTCAATAATCCCCATTATCCTCAAGGGGGGCCATATACTATCAAAATTAATATTAATAACAATGTTAAAAATAATAACCATTATTTATTGCGCATCCACTGTGTGCCAGCGACTGTTCTAAGCACGTCACACTTTGCAATTATTAATTCTCATTCTCAAAATAGTACTACAAAGTAACCATAGTGATGCTCAGTTTATATTTCTGGAAACCAAGGCTCAAGAGAAGTTCGATGCATTGCCTAAGATCATAAGGTATAAACAGCAGAAATCAAAATCAGATCTAAATTCAAAGTCTGTGTTTTGTCCACTCCCCCATACTCCCTGCCTAAGTGACTGCACGATGGAAAGATACTGTTATGTACAAAGATGTTAACAGTAAATGATTTACAATAATAATGAATGTGATATTATATAAAGGTATAAGTATATATGAATTATAAAATAAAACTATGGTATATGTGCATGGAATAAAATAAATGCATAAGTAATGTGGAAAATGCTTATTACTGCATTACATCTAAAAACCCACATGATGGGCTTCCCTGGTGGTGTAGTGGTTGAGAGTCCGCCTGCCGATGCAGGGGACACGGGTTCGTGCCCCGGTCCGGGAAGATCCCACATGCCGCGGAGCGGCTGGGCCCGTGAGCCATGGCCGCTGAGCCTGCGGTCCGGAGCCTGTGCTCTGCAACGGGAGAGGCCACAACAGTGAGAGGCCACGTACCGAAAAACAAACAAACAAACTAAACTACATGATACAGATATTGAAATCATGTTTTAAAAATGCCCAGATAAGTCTGAATCAACTACACTAGAACATCAATAATGGCTGGGAAGGGATGGCAGGATTAGAGGTAATTTTTGTTGTTCTATCTTAAATAAATTGATGTTTTCTTTAATAACAATGTATTGTTCTTATCATAATTATTTAATAAATATTCTTAGGTAGCATATGATCTCTGATGTTAGGAATAAATAAAATTGCATTTTGGAACTTTGTCCATGCTGCTTTCCTCCCCTCCACGACCTCTCCTGTGCGTCCAGCTTCTGTTCGGCTACTCTGCCTCAATGCCTACCACGAATCTCATTCTCTCCAAGATCCTTTTCCTGGCTCCCTCTTCCCACTGTACTTTTTTGCCTGGACCATACTTGTGGCCTTTCTAGAGCCTGGAATTGTTACTTTTCTGTTTATTGCAAGCATGTCTTATTTCCTACAGTATAATTCAATGTCTTATGAACCTCGACAAATGTGCCAATGGTTTAATTAATGGAAGCTTTAACACTCTTCTTCCTAGGAGAGCAACCAGGTTGTCTCCATCTCGACTGAGCCAAAAATAAGAGAATTAGGCCTAGCATTCACATGAGGAGGAGATTTAGGAAATATTTACTACCATTAAAAGATGTTATATGCTGGAGTAAGTGACCAAGTGGCATTTTAGAACAACCACACTGGAGAGTGTTAATAATAATTTGGCTTGATGGACATTGTCTTTGGTGAAGTCCATAATGACACTAAATTGTATCTAGAGTCATTTTCCATTTCAAGAATTATTTGATATTCCACTCCTTTAAACAAACAGAAAGGTTTGGTTTTTCATCCTCTGCAACAAAAATGCAATTGACAATAATTTTTAAGCCACAATATTTTCCTAAATTAATATGAGACTGTATAAAGAGAACCCTCCCAGGAGAGATGATCTTGCTTTTTGTAGGTACCTTTGAGGATCAACAGGAGATTACCCGAAAACTTATGCACATGAGACCTTTTAAAATTATGTAGCTCTAAAATGTTATTTCCTTTCATTTGCTTCTCTTTGAGAAAATAGAATCTTAGCTTTTCAGCCCCATCCATATATCAAAAGATGCTTGAAAACGGATACTCTGTGTTATCTATCTCAATGTCTGGCTAGAAATTGGAATTGTGCTTGTTAACATAGCAAATACTAAGTAAATATCACTGAATATATGAATGAAAAAATGTTTATCTTCTATTGGCCAATGCGGGCAAATCTAGAGCCTCAGCATATACTGCAAGTTTAGAAGCTTTTCTTCTAGGAACAGAAACTGTTGGCAGATTCACACGGTTTCTTGCAAGATCTATCAGGTAATTTCATTGTTCCTTCTCTGTGAGGACCTGCAGAAACTAACATATATGTCCGCATACTGATTGGTCAATTGGTCAATTTCATGAACTGTCAGTCTCATCGAGCTCTAAGATTCTTAAAACTGAGGACCAAGGCTTCCCTGGTGGCGCAGTGGTTAAGAAATCACCTGCCAATGCAGGGGACACGGGTTCAAGCCCTGGTCTGGGAAGATCCCACACGCTGCGGAACAACTAAGCCCATGCGCCACAACTACTGAGCCTGTGCTCTAGAGCCCATGAGCCACAACTACTGAGCCTGCACGCCACAATTACTGAAGCCCGCGTGCCTAGAGCCCGTGCTCTGCAACAAGAGAAGCCACCGCAATGAGAAGTCCACGCACAGCAACTAAGAGTAGCCCCTACTCGCCGCAACTAGAGAAAGCTTGCACGCAGCAACAAAGACCCAACACAATCCAAAATAAAATAAATAAAAATAAATTAATTAAAAAAACAACAACAACTGAGGACCAGTTCTGTTCCCTTAACTTGACTGAGAACGAGGAAAGATCATTCACTGAAGTATCTGCAGTGAAGACTGGCAAGTGTAGAAAAAGTCTCTTAATTAAAATTATTTCGTTTAAATACTCTAGCAGTTCAAGGGTATGAAATAGAGTCTCTAAATTGTGTGGCATAGCGCCCACTGGATTAAGTTGAGAGAACTTCTCACAATATGATTTCACTTACTGTACTTTGTCATTCCCAGAGAAAGACTGCTTTTTCAATTCCAGGAAAAATATTTTCCAAACAAAAAATGAAAACAACCAATTAATAAGTTTCAGATTTAGAGAGAGAGAAGATCAGGGTTAGACAGAGGGTGATCTTACAATTTACCATCCAAATTTGGATACGTTTCTTCTAAAAAATTCTAAGTAGGACTGAATGGGAAAACAGGTATAGGTAGGGACTTTCCTGGGAGAACCCATGTGTGGTCACCACATCAGACACCACTATTGGCTCCTTGTGTGACCCGAGGAAAGTTATTGTCAGCTGTGTATTTCACTTCACCAAGGGAAATTAATTTATGTCTTCAGTAACACTTGAATTGAATGCCTACTCTGTTCAGCATCATGTGTGCTGTCAAGGTGAGAATAAAAACATTTTAAGTTCAGGATTTTAATTTCAGAAAGATTTCCATCCACTAATTGAGTAACTAAGAGCACAGTAGAACCTTGTCGTTCCTAGATTTAATATTCAGGTTTCAACAGTTACTATGTGTTCAAAGTTTATAACATAGAGTAATTTGTAATTTTGCAGAGGCATGGGTTTGAATTATGATGCACAAGATTCTGGGATCTCTATGGAAGAGTAGGGTTGGAAGGGGACTATTTTAGCTAGGACTATTTTAGCCAAGCAGACTGCTCATCAAGTCGGCATCTGCAATTCCGTGGGAATTTGCTTTGTCCACTATTTCTTACCTGGTAAACAACTCATAAGGGAAATAGCAAGGCATGTTAGTATTTGTGAGTTCAGAGATTTAGGGTCTCATGACAATTCGTTTCAGAATATCAAGGATCAACTATGTATAATTGATCTGCCTCCCTTCCCCTATCCTCTGTTAAAGCTCCTTTTTGGCTCATTCAATAAAGCGTATTGATTCATTTATTTATTCCAAACATTAAGGTATTTTCATGATCAAACATCTCCTGTTAAAGGTAATACCTTAATGAAGATTAATGCATCATAAAAATTTCTAATCCTGACTGCCAGTTAAGAGGTTAGATTCTTAGAAGCAGAGGTTAGGAGGAGACAGATGGATAAAGTAGCAAATGGATTAGGAGAACTGGATTCATTTTACTTGTCACAGTCTGGCCCAGGGTAAAGTGAAAATAAGGAATACCGAGTATTCATGTCTATAATTATTTCAGATTGAGCAATGGGAAATTCCATATACCTTTAGCACCTGGGTTTATTGTTGCTAAGATGAGATCAACATTTTCTTATTACATGAAAACTATGAAATACTTCTGCCAGGTCATGTAGGATCTCTTCAGTATAAATGAGCAGAAACATATACCTTTCTCTTCTGAATTTCTCTCATACAACACCCTACCCAAATTTCTGCCTAGTTACTTAATGAAAAAAACCTACTATGTGTCAGGAACTATGTTTGTTTACTGTTGACTCCTTCACAGAATCCACCAGAGAAACCTGTTGATCAGGCAAAGCTAAATTTATTGGATGTTCCTGCAGCAAGGGAGAAAACCACATTGATAGCCTTCTAGTGTCTCAAAGGAGAAGTTAGGAAGAGATATTTATAGGGTTTTGGAGATTGGATTCCAATGATTTAAGGTGGGAAGATTGTTAGAATTGGGCAAAATGCATAACAATAGTTTAAAATTGGTGAACAGATAAATTTAAGTTTCTTGATGAGAAAACAATTGTCTGATAAGTGAGTTATTTGCCCCAGTGAGAAGAATGTTGGCCAATAAGAGAACTGTTTGCCCAGATGAACAAACTGGTTGCCTGAATAAATTAGTTTGCCAGAATTGCCTGAAACAAGCAGCAAACTTTGTATTTGTTTACAGTCTTATCTTTACAATTAAGTCTTATTGACACAGGTGGTCTCACGTCTTAGTTTTGTGCTCATAAAGTTGAATAAGACATATTCCTGATCTCAAGGAACTTACTGTCTATCGTGCGTGACAAGACATGTAAGTGAATAATTTTGGTTGGAGAGGAAGGAGCAGATATAACATATGACAGAGACATATTAAAAGGACATAGTTGTTGATGGATATGGGCGGTGAGGAAGGGGAAATCTAGACTGTTGTGCTTCTTACTTGGGTGTTTTGGCCAATACTGGCAACACTGAAAAGGATAGAAAATATGGGTAAAAATAGGTAGAGGAGAAAGATAAGGAACAATATCCATTCCAGACAGGTTGACGTTGAGATGCCTTCGGATAGTCAAGTAAGATGATAAGTAGGTAGTTGGCTCTATGGGTCAGTGTTTGGGGAAGAGACCTGCAGCATGGCATTAAATGCAAATATCATCCAGTCTTAGCTGGTAGTAGAACCGATGGACCTAGGTAAGATCAACTATGGAATGTGCAGAGTAGAATGAAGAACAAGGATTAAACCCTAGATAATTTCAGGATTTAAGAGACAAGCAGAAGAAGAAAATCCAGCCAAAGAGATTAACAAGGATAACTCAGAAATTAAAATAAAGAATTGTAAACGATAGCGTCAAAAGTATCAAATACTGCAGAGTAGTTCCTAAGACATAGGCTAGAAGTAACTACCTGACAAATGAAGTGTTAAGAATAACTTGCGTACTAATAATTTCAGTGGAGTGAAAAGAACACAAGCCTAAAATACAGGTTTCTCTATCTCACTTTTCTAGTTGAACTCCTCAGTACAAACTCTCTACTGTTTCAGAACAATATACAAAGAAAACTGTTTTCCTTTCTCTCAGTAATTTCCATGGTAATTCATCTCTATCCCCTCTCAGAGTCACCAACTGCAGTACCTCAGTGTAATGGGCATTTGTTATTCTTTTTGTCTAACTGAATTCCTTCCTATGTTTGGGGAATCTCTGTCTTACGAACGTGGTGAGAAGCAGGTCTCACCTCCCATTACAGAAGAGGAAAATGTCAGATATTCTATCTTCCATCTTCCCTTGCAGCTCAGACATGATCAGTGATCTACATTTCATCAATCAGATACACCAACACCAGACTTTGACCCAGGAGCTAATGATGCCAAGAATCAGGAACCTTGTAGGAGTCAGTCTCTGCAAGCAGGAGTACTTACAGCCAGATCGAGTTCCTGGCAAAACAGCTGGGACCATTGAAAAGCTGACTGCTTCGTGGCAGCAGCAGTAGCTGGAGTGGTTTCCTTGACATTTCTGACTTAACCTTGTTGATCTTTCTGGCTAAATTTCCTTCTGCTTGTCTCTTAAATCCTGAAGTTATTTAGGATTTAATCCTTGCTTTTCTTCTTACTCTTCACATTCTGTAATTAATCACGTCTGTGTTCACGGGTTCTACTACTGGCTAAAGCTGAATGATATTTGCATTTAATGTCTTGCCTTAGGTCTCTCTCCCAAACACTGACCCATATAGCCAACTACCTACTTATCATCTCTACTTGATTATCCCAAGGCATTTCAACATCAACCTGTCTAGAACAGACACCGTTCTTTATCTTTCTCCTCCACCTATTTTGTGTGTGTGTGTGTTGTGCTGGCTCTGTAGTAATAAAAGCCATAACTGACACTTACTGAACGCTAACCATGTGCCAGGTACTGTCTTAAGAGTTTTCTTTGACTAGGGCGCAGAACTAGTCATTCTCTATCTCAGCCCTGTACACTTTTTGGGTTGGATAATTCTTTGTTTTGTGTTTGTGGGTTGGGGCGGGAGGGAGTTTGTCCTGTGTATTGTAAGACATTCAACAGCGTCCCTGGCCTCTACCCACTAAATGCCAGTAGTACCTACTGGCAATACAAAGTAGACAATAAAAAATGTCTTTCTAGACATTGCCAAATGTCTTTCTAGACATTCACCGGCTGGAGGGTGAAATAGCCTTCCATTTAGAATCACCACATTCAATCATTCAATATTCACAACCACCCCAAGATGTGAGCACCAAGCTATGTTCTCCAGACCTCCAGGAGATTCAATTCGATCTTCTTTTAATAAATCTAGTGGTGGGGTCTAAATCAGTTTGTGTCCAAATCTGCTAGTCCTGGTTTCTGTTGTTGGCTAACGTAAACCCACCTGGTGGAATTTCTCACTCCTCTTAATTCTGTTCTCACTGGAATATCAAAACATTTGCTGCATTCTCTTCGACAGCAAATCCCTGGCTCTTACATAATCAGAACCCTGATGTTAATGAGATATTCCTGCATGAGCGTCAGTAGCTTGGTAGAGAGAAATGGTTTACTCTGTTTCTCCAACCAGTAAGGCCATTTCCAAGCTTAATTAGCTTTATTCGCTGACATAGGGCCAGCGCCTCTGCAGCCCTCATTAAAGTATTCTCAGTGAAATGGAAGGCACTACTGTACCCCCCCAACTTTTTTTTTTTTGCGGTACGCGGGCCTCTCACTGTTGTGGCCTCTCCTGTTGCAGAGCACAGGCTCCAGATGCACAGGCTCAGCGGCCACGGCCACGGCTCACGGGCCCAGCCGCTCCGCGGCATGTGGGATCTTCCCGGACCGGGGCACGAACCCGCGTCCCCTGCATCGGCAGGCGGACTCTCAACCACTGTGCCACCAGGGAAGCCCTACCCCTTTTAATGAGGCAACTTCATACACTATTTTCTAAACAGTAGGTCAGAGGAAATCTCTTTTTCTCCTTAAATTTGTGGATGGCCCGTAATTGCATAGTTCGCTCATCCCTTGAGATCTCCCCTGGAGAGCATACTCTGCTCTTTGAAACACTCACTTTCTCCCAGGGCATCGCCTTGGTAAGTACCTACTCACCTCTCAGAATTCTCTTGGTAAGTTATGAAGTCAGGCCTACTGCCTGTTCAGAAGCAGCAGGCTGAACAAGAGACCATCACTTTACAATACACTGTGCCTAAACATTTTCCAAGTGCTTTTATTTTATTAGAGCGGCAGGGCAGCTCTAGTTAAACACATGGGTTTATAGTCAAACTGATGGGGCTTCCCTGGTGGCGCAGTGGTTGAGAATCTGCCTGCCAATGCAGGGGACACGGGTTCGTGCCCTGGTCTGGGAAGATCCCACATGCCACGGAGCAACTGGGCCCGTGAGCCACAATTACTGAGCCTGTGCGTCTGGAGCCTGTGCTCCGCAACAAGAGAGGCCGCGATAGTGAGAGGCCCGCACACCGCGATGAAGCGTGTCCCCCACTTGCCACAACTAGAGAAAGCCCTCGCACAGAAACGAAGACCCAACACAGCCATAAATAAATAAATAAATATAATCAAACTGATGAGTTCCCACCCTGGCTCAGCTGCCTGCTTGGCCTCGGAGAGTTTATCTAGCGTCTTGGAGTCTCAGCCACCTCATTCATGAAATAGAGGGAATCATACAAATGTCACTGTGAGAATGAAATGAGATGAGAAAATGGTATTCAGTTAGCAAATGGCAATCATTATTATTATTGTTACTTAATTGTGTCCTTTTTCTCTACCTTACAGATGTTTGCTGGTCATTTCTTTTCTCCTTATACGTGCCTACATATAATCTTCCACAAATTCTCCAAATGCTGGTTCCTGGGACTACCCAGTCTGTGATATCAACTGTGTACGCATTGTTGTCTGAGCCTTGGGCTTTACTTTTCTGCTGTCCTCACAATTTGCAGAGAGCATCCACAAGCATCATCTCATTTGATCTGCGACCTATGCCATTCCACAAGGAAGGCAGCTATTATAGAACATGAAACCACAATGTAGAGAGGACTTGAGCAGGAATCTCCTCAAGGCCTGTTGACATCTGTTTGAGCGCTCTCCCCCGTGCCTCACAGACCATGACAATATTACACTTGTCTCATATGTTTTTCATACACTTATATCTTTTTCATTATGTGTTAAGTGAGGGGGCTGCACTAGAAGATCACTCAGTGTTTATGCCACTTCTCACCATCTATGAGCTCACATGAGTGAGCAGAGAACATGTGCACAATTGGCAAAGGATGTCATCGTGAAGCCAGATGAAAGAAAGGTCAGGACCAGATGTAGCTAAATGGCAAAAGCCTTCAAGGACACTTTGCCATGCTGCTGGCCTGACTCTCTGACACTACCCTTTATAATCAGTGGCACCTATTCTGCCTTCGCTCCTGTTCAGCATAGAATCACCACTCTGACTCAGCTTTCAGTATTGCTGCCACATAACTACTTCTCTTATCTGACCCACGTCAACACTTCGTTTCCAATTCCAGCCATCTGTGTTTAACTCCCCTCTGTCTACTCTGTAGGATATTTTGTTTCTGGTTGTTATAACTCTGGACTGGCTCCCTATCCTTACCTGCCCTCTGAACCCCAGGAAACAGGAAAACCCTAAAACCTATTCGCTAATTTCTGAGAACTATTAAGAGTTGGCCTCTCTGTTTTCCTAGCATCTGGAAACTCACCTAATGGGACTTTGAATCTGAATTTTATTTATCAGGACTTCCTGGTGTGAATTCAACTGTGTAAACCCAGAGTCTTAGTGTAGAAGTATCCTAGGCAATCACTTCTTTGACAGGACTATGGCTATCACCAATTTTGAAAAGCTACAGAGATACAAACTTCCCACCTGAGGGAAAATAGTTCTTCCCTTTATTAAATCTTTAGATTTATTGCATCCTCTGATTAGAAAGAGTGGCACGTGTAAAAGAAAATTCCTTTGCTAGAAGTGGGTGAGAAGCCCTACATACAAACAATGAAAACAGTGAACAAAAGACTGATATTATCCCTTTAGGGGGACCCAAGAACCACGGACCAGAGAATACAACTGTAAGAATTTTGTAAAATTTCTAGAACCTTTGTAATTTTCCTGGTAATGCTATTTTTGCTATTACTATCTGTTTCCCCAGTGATTAGCAGTAAACTCCTTAAAATAAAAAGGGTCTGTGTGCTTATCTCCAGGACATTAAGAAACAAGAAAGCAGAAATATAGCTTCATATTCCGCAGGCAGGCTTGCAAGAGAAAGGTCCAGAAAGGTAGAGGGGTGTAAGCAATTTTTAAAGGAGATGAAGGTGGGATGAAACCCACTTCCTTGAAACCTATAAAAGGTTGTGGGGGGCTTCCCTGGTGGCGCAGTGGTTGAGAATCTGCCTGCCAATGCAGGGGACACGGGTTCGAGCCCTGGTCTGGGAAGATCCCACATGCCGCGGAGCAACTAGGCACGTGAGCCACAACTACCGAGTCTGTGCGTCTGGAGCCTGTGCTCCGCAACAAGAGAGGCCGCGATAGTGAGAGGCCCGCACACCGCGATGAAGAGTGGCTCCCGCTCGCCGCAACTAGAGAAAGCCCTCGCACAGAAACAAAGACCCAACACAGCCATAAATAAATAAATAAATTTAAGAAAAAAAAAAAGAGTGGGGGGGTGAAGTGGAATTAATTTGGGCCTAAGATGGGGCTTGAGACTAGATAGATAAAAGTCCTTTATGAGGTTTCCCCAAAATCTGTTTCAGAAATTTACCTTAAGGTGAGCAATTGACTAGCAGAAGTATACTTGAAGATGAGAGTTAGGGGCTATCCTTTCTGATATCTCTTGATATGAGAGGAAAGTAAGTACCTTTTTATTTAGGACAGCTTGAGTGAGAATCTTACTCCTGCAAGGCAGTAATAATTTGTGGGAATACGCCAGATTTGGTGTCAGGAGACTTCAACTCAATTCTGAATCTATCTTTCACAGGTAACATTAATTTGGTGAATTAATTCTCTCTGGACCTCAGTTTCCACATATATGAATTCATGGACTAGGACTGAACAACAGTTAAGGGTAAGTGACAGTAGCAGAAGAAGCAGAACTATCTTTATTCACAAACTACTAGATTGTCTATGTTGAAATCCTATGGAATATATATTTCAAAACCTACTAGAACATAAGCAAATTTAGCAATGTTGTAAAATATAAGATCAATATACAAAAATCAATTTTATTCACTGTATGTTAGCAATAAATAATTGGAAGTTAAAATGAAAAACATCACTTATGACACTGAAAATAAGAAATACTTAGAATAATCCTGACCAAAGATCTAGCAAATGTTTACACTGAAAACTACAAAATATTGCTGAGAAAAATTAAAGAAGACTTCAATAAATGGAAAGACCATGGATTAAAAGACTCACTGTTGTTACTAGGTCAATTCTCCCCAATTGATCTATAGATTCAACACGATCTCAGTCGAAATTCCAGAAGAATTTTTTTTTAGCAGAAATTGACAAACTGATTCTAAAATTTATATGAAAATGCAAAGAATCTATTACAATCAAAATGCCTTTGAAAAAGGCATAGGGGGAAAGAGTAAAAGTGAAAAATGAGACGGATACGGATGACACAAATGCATAAATGTAATACCAGACATTTTCAGAGGGTAGCATTACTCTCTAATACTATTCTAAGGCAGTTAATACATTTTCTAATGCTGGGCCCCAATTAGGACATTTAATTTGGGGCTCATGCGCTGTGGCCCGATGACATTTAGTAAGTGGTCAGACCCAGTCTATGGTCCAGGGTTTCTCCTGCTCTGCAGTAGAATCTGATTAGAGATGGATGGTATTTTCTTGAATTTAGTTAACTGAGTAGGGCTGAGAGCAGTTTGTATCCCTCTTTAAAGAGACAGTACTGAATGGCAGATGAGATTAAATTTTCTTTATAAAAAAAAATCTTTAAAAGAGAATGAAGTTAGAAGTCTTACACATCGTGAATTCAAGACTTATTATAGGGCTATAATAAATCAAAAGAGCGAGGTATTGGTAACAACATAGACAAATAGATTAAGAAAACAGAATATAATGGACAAATAGATTAAGAAAACAGAATATAATGGACAAATACACTCATTTGTTCAATTGATTTTTGACAATTGAATTCAGTAGAGCCTTTACAAAAAGTGACAGTTGAAACAATATGATATTCATATGCAAAATAATCAACTTTCAACCATACTTATATAAAAAGGTTAAAAATGTATCATAGTCCTTGATGTACAACCTAAAGCTTCTACAAAAAAAAATATATATATGAGAGATTCTCATGAACTTGGGTTAGACAAAAACTTTTACACATAATACCAAAGTATAAGCAATAAAATAAGCTTTTAAATTTGACTTCAGGGGCTTCCCTAGTGGTGCAGTGGTTAAGAATCTGTCTGCCCAATGTAGGGGACATGGGTTTGACCCCTGGTCTGGGAAGATCCCACATGCTGCAGGGCAACTAAGCCCATGTGCCACAACAACTGAAGCCCGTGTGCCACAACTACTAAAACCCACGTGCCCTAGAGCCCATGCTCGTCAACAAGAGAAGTCACCACAATGAGAAGCCCTCGCACTGCAACGAAGAGTAGCCCCCGCTCACCGCAACTAGAGAAAGCCCGCACGCAGCAACGAAGACCCAATGCAGCCAAAAATAAATAAAAGAATTAATTAATTAAAAAATAAAACAAACAAAGTGTGGCACTGCCATTGTGTAGCTATGTGACTTGGGAAAGTTACAGTGTGCTCAGTTTTCTCATTTGTAAAATGGGGTAATAATATTACCACATAGGATCATTGTGTTATTGAAATAAGTTGTATTTGCAGAGTACTTAGACCTGCACTAGCATATAGTAAACACTATATAAGTTTTTGTTAAGTAAATAAAATACTGTAGAAAAATCTATTCCAGCTAAAATGTGTGGTGATGGGGCTGATAAAAAGCAAGGCTATCCAGGGAGAATGACTAAGGTGATAAAACTGAAAAAAGCGGGAGACTTATTTGAAAGCCCCTATGATAAGAATCAGATATTTGGTTATCTTTTCTCCTCCCTGACCCTTGCCAGGAGATGGTTGGGTTAATTTTCTAGAAAAATGGAACCAGATGGGCTCTGGAGGCAAATATGTTAGGCTTAAAATGGGCAAGGATGATCAGTTGGATTGAGACAAGGGGATGAAGTGAAAGCTCACTGTATAATGACTGTGTAGACCCTTCCCCCACTGCTCCAGAAAAACTGCCAGGGAACCAAGCTTACACAATGTAGGTAAGAGAGAAAGGAATCCTTCCCCAGAGAAACTGAACCACACAAAGGATAAAATATTTGGGCACATCTAGTGATAAACCAGTGACCATAAAACTTTCTTACAAGCGATGTCCACCAAGAACAAGTCCACCATCCACACAGAGCTTCCAAACCATGTTTTGGTGTTCCTACCTTAAATAGGAATGGATAGACAAAAATCACCAGGCATTTGAGGAAAGCCTTCACTGTGAAGGAGAGACCAAAACAAACAGATAAAAAGAAAATAGAGATGATTCAGGAAACAACAAACCTTTTAAAATATCACATTCACATAACAAGAACAGGATACTATAAACAGGAATAATTGGGATGGTGGGGGCAGAGCTCTTTGAATTTAAAAGCTTTATTTTAGTATTATTTTTGTTTTGTGGTATGTGGGCCTCTCACTGTTGTGGCCTCTCCTGTTGCGGAGCTCAGGCTCCGGACGCGCAGGCTCAGCGGCCATGGCTATGGCTCAGCAGCCATGCCGCTCCGCGGCATGTGGGATCCTCCTGGACGGGGGCACAAACCCGTGTCCCCTGCATCGGCAGGCGGACTCTCAACCACTGCGCCACCAGGGAAGCCCCTAAAAGCTTTATTTTTGTCTTAGGTCAGCTACCTTGGAAGTGTAATCAAATGGGACCTTACAGGGCTTTCCTGGGTCAGATCCCCACCATGTCCTCCACCTGCCTCTTGTCTATAGAAAACTTTAGCCTTCCAGGCCTTCCCTGAATTCCAAAGAATAAATTTAATCAGAGAGGTGAGAAAATGCAAAAAGGAAGAAAAACAGTCAAGCAAAACAAAATAATAATAGTTTAGCCATCAAGTAAAGTCAAGGACATTTAGTTTCTCCTCAAGGGCTATAGATAATATTCTGAGCCATGTCCTTTTAGTTGTTTTGCAGATACTGAACCCGCACCAGATGGAAGAAGTTAACTGTATGCTGCCCACAAGCACGTAGACCCCAGATCAGTTGGAATCAGAAGGTTGATGATTTTGACTCCCGATTACCTGATTACTTCACCACCAAACACTCAAAAGAACATCACGAGATGATCACGTACCTCACAACACACCTCCATCACCCTACCTTTAGGAACCTTTCCCTGAAAGCCATCGGGAGATTGGGCCTTTTGAGCACTAGCTGCCCTGGACTCCTTGCTTGGTGCCCTGCAATAAACGCTGCGCTTTCCTTCACCACAACCCAGTGTCAGTAGATTGGCTTTACTGCAGGGAGGCAATCGGACCTAAGTTTGGTTTGGTAACAGAAGTAGAGCCTGAGATGGGGATTCTTGTTCCAGTGATAGACTGAGGGAGAGTTTTGGGGAGAGAACCAGGATAGGTCAGGGCAAGAAACCTGCACAAGAATCTGGTCTCAACTGGAAACTTCCTTCAGTCTAGGTGACAGTGAAAAATGTAGACTACACACTACCCTACCCACTCAATCCCATTTGAACAAGCATCGAGCCTGTTTACTCCCATGACTGTCAGTTCCTGTCTGAGTTCTGAGCCCTGCATAGCCACTCAGAAGAGGCAGCTCCTGGTTAGCCAGGACAGCTCTCTAGAGAATGGGATGCTATGAGTTACCAGTCCACACCCCCAGCAACTAGGGGATGGCAGTGTGGGCTGGTAAAGAGCATACTACCCGAATGCAACTTTCTCATTCATTTTCCCCATATAGATAGTCTAATTTTATCCTTCCCTAGTAACTCTTAATAGTCTAACTTCCTTCAAACACACTATGCAAATAATGTTTTTTGAAATGATCTAAGTTATTTAGGCAATTTTGACTTTAGCTTTTGAAAAATTTAAACAAATAACAGCAAGACTGGCTTGCAATAAACCTCCAACAAATATATGCCAACTCTTAGGCTAACACCTGGCATCAGCCTCCTTTCACTTCTATTTTTATAGTTTGGATTATATAACTGAGGAAGTTTCACTTAAATCTTCTTCCACTTTCATTGTATTAATAGAAGTTCTAGAAAAAATGGTGAAAGGAGAATTATCAAAGAAATGATATGAGAAAATTTCCACAGTGAAAGGCATATAACTCCAGATTAAAAATGCCCACTGAGTGTCCAGTGAAATGAATGAAAAACGACCCTCACAAAGGCACATCATGAGATCTTAGAATACTGGGGATAAAGAAAAGGTTCTAAAGTTTGGGGACAGAAATCTAGGGCTATTTTTATAAGCCTTTTGGCACTATTTTACTTTTTTAAACTACAAGTCATAACAGTAATAACACAATATACAGGTTCCTGAGAGACCTTACATTCCACAAAATTGATCACTAAAAATAACAGGGCTCATGAAGGAAAATATGGTTGGGGAAGACAGCTCAACAATGAGGCAGATTTGTTCATCGAAGCACCAAAAAAACCCTCAGTAAAATTCTAATAACACCCACACATATTTTAAAAGTTAGTGTGGGGAAATAGGACAGCAGGGTGTGAAATTAGCAAAATGTCCAACTAAAAGCTATATCCAGAGTGTCTATTCAAAAAGTAGTAGGCCAGGCCAAGCCATGGCAGAGATGATGTGATGACGTATCTTTAAACCTTTTTATTATGTAATACATAAGGGCACAGGATTTTGGTGAAAAAAAGACTCTCATAGATTTTAGTCCAATGCCCCAGTCTGGCGAGCACTTGGTGTCGTAAAAGTGTAGAAGCAGGTCCACTGACTGACACCAGGTGACATCACACACGCTCATTTAGAACAGGGGATCCTAATCCCCTTCCTCTTTATGTGTCTAAAACCATTTCCTTTAAATGAGAGTCTATATTAAGTGAATATAGAAATAGTAAGAGGACAGAAGCCTGGGTCTGAGCCCAAGCTTTGCCACCAACTAGCTATGTTCTCATTCTCTAGACAGTGTTCCTCAACCAGGGGTAATTCCCACCCCCAACACACCTAGGGGATTTTTTATGGTTACAGCTGGTGGGGCGGGAGGAAGTGGGTAGGGGGAGATGGAGGGGTACTACTGCTACTTAGTGGGAAGACAGCAGGGATCCCACAGTACAAGGGACAGCCCCTCCCAACAAAGAATCATCCCCCCAACCCCCTGCAAAGTATCAGGACTGCAGAAGTTGAAAAACTCTGTGCCAGGATAATAAAACGCTGTCCTTATTTCCATAACCAGACCCCAGATCCAGGAGAAGGGCTAGAAATCACAGGGAAGCTCTTCCTTAAAATTGAAGTCTTTCACAAGTGGGTTGAGATGGCGATAACAGCAAGCTTTCTTCCCCTGGAAATTTTCAAACACAAGCTGAATGATGACACTGCTGGGCTCTTTGGAGACCATCTCTACCTTGGAAGTGTTTAAAGTAAAATACTTAGGGTTCCTTCCAACACGGAACCCTTAGGAAAGACAGACAAGATGGGAAGCCCTGAAAGGTGAATCGAGTAACATGCAATAAAGTTCTGATAGAACTCACAGATCCACTAGCACATAAATACTAGAAAACACTGTCCCCAGGTAAAAACATACATGTCCATAGGATTGTGAGATGGTTTTCGTTTTTCCTTGGGACAGCATGACTCCTACCCCCATCTTATATCAACTGTGCACAGTCCTCACTCCAGTACAAAATATTGTTTTCACTCAGGGTCTTTAATTAAATAAGTTTAGAAAGTATAGAAATTGGAAAAAAGGAATAAAACAAAAAGGACAGGGGAATATAATTTTTTTTAAGTTCCTTTGATTAAGACTGTAAATGGTGACTACAGCCCTCTCCTGGGAAATACTGAACCAGAAAGGCGCAAAGATAACTTTCATGGGGCTTCCCTGGTGGCGCAGTGGTTGAGAATCCACCTGCTGATGCAGGGGACACGGGTTTGTGCCCCGGTCCGGGAAGATCCCACATGCCGCGGAGTGGCTGGGCCCGTGAGCCATGGCCGCTGAGCCTGCGCGTCTGGAGCCTGTGCTCTGCAACAGGAGAGGCCACAGCAGTGAGAGGCCCGCGTACCGTTAAAAAAAAAAAAAAAAAAAAAAAAGGATAACTTTCACGGTTCAGATCAGGGGTTCAATGTTACCAGCGGCTTTGATGTTTTTTTAGTTTTTTCTTAGATGTGAAAGATCCTTTGGGAAGGGAGCAAGACCAGAAATGGGGAGCAGATATTAACCGGTAGCATTTAAGATTTTAAGCTGAGTAATCCTGTGTCTTAGGGGTATTGGGGCATATTTAAGAGTGCCAATTCTATGGTCTTAATAAGTGTTAGCTCATGTTTATTTCATTATGGATTTAAAAAAATATTTTGATACTTTCCAATGCTCTGGCTTGGATACATGCTTAAGCTATTAGTATAGAATATTGCCATGTGTGTGCATGTGTGTGTGTTTGTCTGTGTCTGTGTTGCCTGACAGTGGTTATCAAGAAATGATTCCATGTCCCTCAGTGAGGTTAGCTGTGCTAACAGATACTACCTGCTAGGTTCAGTGACAGCTTTTCCTGCTACTTAATGACAATTTCTTTTCATTTAACATTTTTAATGAAAAATAATGTAGGAGTTAAAATTGGGAGAAGAGTACATTTGTACCATAATTGGCTTCAAACCTACCAATTAAACATCATATGAATTAAAGTTTTATGTGTTTTTAATTGTCCCCTCAATAAGTGACGAGTACAGCTTGTCTGTTAACTATACAATAAATTATTTAACTATTGGATTTAGTCCTGAATTTCATAGATTTTACTTACCTGGAGAGGAAGCAGAGAGATGACAAAGGAGGACCCTCAGGAAAGTATGATCAAGAGGAGGCTATTGGGGCTTCCCTGGTGGCGCAGTGGTTGGGGGTCCGCCTGCTGATGCAGGGGACACGGGTTCGTGCCCTGGTCTGGGAAGATCCCACATGCCGCGGCGTGGCTGGGCCCGTGAGCCGTGGCTGCTGAACCTGCGTGTCCGGAGCCTGCGCTCCGCAACAGGAGAGGCCACAACAGTGAGAGGCCCGTGTACCACAAAAAAAAAAAAAAAAAAAAGAGGAGGCTATGTCTGTCCTTCTCCTCAGTGAGAGAAGACATCTAATCACACGATGGTACTTGTGTAATTATAAAGTAATTAAAATTGTGATTAGGACTGACCACAGAATGGACATTAACAAGTCTCTCTAAAAAATAACTCAAGTTTCAGGCCATAGGTTGTAGGCTGCTGTACTGAAATAGGATCCAGTTGTGTACCAATTCAAAATATTTCCTTAGCAATGGTTCAAATTTGACTGAAAATAAGAAAGTAGGTTGCCTAGTTTTCATATTGCTAAATAAAATCCCTCTTTGGAATGCATCCCAAGCCTGCTGGTGATTTGCAAAGTGCAGACAAAATAACAAGAGAAGAGGACGTTAACCAGCTTCCTCCCAAGACCTGAGAAGCACAAAGACAATTTGTAATTATTCATCCATCCAACCTACCTCCCATTTACTGAGCATCTCTTAATTTGAGGCACTGAGCCAGGCACTGGCCGCACATGGTTGTGAGTAAGATGTTACCTTGGCTGGTTGAAGGTGGAGGCCACAGCTACAATTAGTTCTACCCTATGCAAACGCTCACCTCACATTCACTTCACTCAAAGGGCATCTTCTCAGGACTCAGGAATCACTCTGGAAGAAAAACTAAAGGAGAATATGGTTCTTGTAAGTTGTATCCAAGCACCCTTTATTTTTAAATCCTGGGTGTTATTTTTGATGTGATATTCATTTCACTGTACTTGGAAAGAAGACCTTGTAATTCTTTAGACAAGCCTGTCAGCTGCAGCTTTATTATGAAACCGCAGTGAATCCCATATACACTATCATTAAAGCGTACTGTGACATGATTTAGTGGCAGGTCTTGAAAGACAAGGGGAAGACATTGGCAGAAAAGGAGTGATGATGATGTGTGACTTGGTGGTCCCCAAACTGTTAAACTAGATAATAAGACTACTACAGTCCCCTTGATAAACTCAATTCTCTGAGTCTCCTGCTGGCTGCGTTCGTTATATCAGCTGGGGACATTGCTTTAATGACACCTGCAAGGCTTAATACTCTGTAGATTAGAAACCACGCCGTACCTATGGGACTGTCCACACCTCACCAGAATAGACAGAGCTTTCAGAAATCAGGAGAGATGTCAACTGGGCCTGGTGCCGAGGAGGGGCACAGAAACACCCACAGAGGCCCATCTCCCATCATCATTTCTCATTTTCCCATCTGCCTCTCAGCATTGGAATAATTAGAGATAGAAGAAATTTGGGGCAGCTGCTGAAAGGAAAATCAGGCCTTGCTTAATAAGGCTGATGGGCTCCTGGTTGAAAGAAGTAGCCCCAGTAGAATTAATAGCTCAAGTCTTGTTTACTAGTCCTTTTACTGCAATGAGTCCTATCACCATCTATTGTTTCTATACTACTGTACCCTTTCTGCTCTGATATTTGATATTTCTCTGAATGAGTTGACCTCCATGCTCTGGCTTTTTCCCTTCCATTTAGCCTTCTTAAATAGGCTTGGTCTCTCATTTCATCTGGATCTGATTTTCCCCCATATATTTATACACATTTCTTTCTGAATTTTTAAAAATCACTTATCCGTCATCTGCCTACCACACTGTTTCCTTTCTTCCTTTTACTTCCATAGAGTTTCAACAAGACATATTAGTGAGGGTGTCTAGTATTGTGCTTGGCCGTATTTAGAGTCGCTCTCTGGAAGCTTCTTCCTTCCTCTCCTACCCCTAGCCTATATTAGTGGGTCTTCTCTCTCCAGACGCGAGTTGACAATGGTCCATGCCCTGTGGACCAAATCTGGCCCACCACCCCTTGTTATAAATGAAGTGTTACTGGCACACAGTCATGCCCATTTGCTTATGCTTCGTCTACGGCTGCTTCCGTGCTATGACCGAGTTGCATGCTTATATCAGGGATTGTAGGGGCCCTCAGAAAAAGTTTGTGGACCTCTGCTCTAGACAAAGTCTTTTTAGAAGTTCCATTCCTTTCTGCATTTGGCTGCTCTTCTTAGTTAGGCAAAGATCACAAGGTTAGGAAACTCAGTCAGAAATAATACCAAACTAAAGATGCCAGTTGGTTTCATTTAACTTTACAGAAGGACGGTCTCCATTCTCAGATAATTAAAGTCCCTATTATCTCCCAAATGTAACAATACATTTTTTTCTGCCTTTACCATATCCTAAAATTAAAAGTTGCTTTTCTATTCATTTATTAAACCAAGCTCAAGTGCCCCCACTTCCATTAGAACTTTCTGATTGTTTAGAACATTTCCCCCCTTTTAAGACACAGCCTTCTGCATCGCACCAGCTCACCTGTCTCTGCTTCCCTTCTCCTGACTGCCTCATCCATTAGCCTTCCTGCCTCTTGTGATTTATGGTTTAGCAATATAGTTTTTTATTGCTTGAGAATGACTCTGTAGGTTTCTTTTCACTCTGAGTGCATTTTCCAATGAAACACACATAGTGCTTCACCTAAGATGGATTCTGGAAAATAAAAATGTCTCCATCTCCTTCCATGAATGAATATCCTATTCTGGTCTTTCCTAGTATCCCTGAGATTTCTATATTGCCCATTGGTTCTGAAATAGCATCTCCAATAGATGAAAATGAAGAGATAATATAGACTGGGGAACTACATAGTATTTTGTTTACTTGAAATAGTTCACAAAATTTAAAAATTATAAGCATTTGATTAAAATCTGTATTCCCAGTTTCTCTTGAAAAAAAAAAAAATCAGAAAATCTAGCACCACCAAAATTTCCATGTCACTTCGACCAGCTGGAGCTCCACAACCCTGCCGCCTTCGAAGAGTCACGTGCTTTCTGATCTCCAGTTCACCATAGTTCTCACACTCCTCTTAGCCTGTGCTGGGCCAGCTTCATCACTGTGTTGCCTCCTCATTCCCCATAGGCATTTAATTTGTGATTCCTGATCTAAACCAAATATCCAAGGGACATGAACATTTGACTGAAGAGCTACACACAGGTGGTTAACAGTAATAGCTTAATATAACTGGAAATGGAGGTAATATAATGGAGGAAATGGCAAACGCATGGAATTATATTCCAGATATATCATTTTACAGCCTGTATTGCTAAAATACTAACAAAGAAAAAAAAAACAAACTAACCTTGGAGCTTTGATAGTCTGTGGGTAACCAAGACCAAGCTAAGCCCTAGATTAGGTAAGTACATAGTGAAGTGGGTGTTATGGCCTGAATTGTTTCCCCTCAAAATTCATATGCCGAAACCCTATGCCCCAGTATCTCAGAATGTGACTGTGTTTGGAGACAGGGCCTTTAAAGAGGTGATTAAGTTAAATGAGGCTGTTAGAAGGGGCCCTAATCCAATCTGACTGGTGACTTGTAAGAGAAGAAAATCTGGACACACAAAAGGACACCAGGGGCATGCGTACACTGGGGGACTACCACACGAAGAGGCAGCAAGAGGGTGACTGTCTGCAAACCAAGGAGAGAAACCTCAAAAGAAACCAAACATGCCAACATCTTGATCCAGAACTGCGAGAAAATACATTTCTGTTGTTTATGCCATCTGATCTGTGGTACTTTGTTACGGCAGCCCTAGCAAATAAATACAGCGGGGCGCCTACAATAGTCTCCTCCTTGGCCTTATACAATGTTTTTCTCTCACTCTCCTATAACTGAAGAGTCCCACGGTCACTTGTCTTCTCTCACACTCATGGAAGACATTCTCACAGCCTATGATACATTCCCCTCTCCACACTGTTCACCAAAGCAGGCCTACCTGCACATGTTTGCAAGGTCATGATTGTCAAGATGCCACAGTTACCCAATATGATTTATCTCTGGGAGACAGAGAATGGAGACTGAGGGAATGTAACAAGCAGCTATTGATTCTTGCAAGTTTAACCCAGAAATATACAGCAAAACAAGATCCATCAATTATTTCATTGCTACTTCTGAGTTACCTTTTCTGTTGATGCTCCTAAAATATCACATATCTTTAACTTTGTAATACTTTCTTGTCCAGAAGAACCAATCGTTGATGACCCCTTTCTTAGCAATCATAACTCTACCTTTTATTTAATTAGTTTTTGTCAATATTTATTGATTAAAATAATGTAAATATTTTATCTATTAGAAGTTTTACATTTTAATTTAGTCACAGTTGCCAATATTTTCCTTAAACATTTGTGCTTCTGCGTCTTCTTTCAGAAAAACTTACTATGGCTGATTCTGTTGGGGGCCTCCAATATCCATTCTACCTTTCTGCCTTAGTAACAGAATTCCAGTTTTTAGCCGGACATATTGCCACTCAGCTAAAAGACTACAGTTCCCAGTCCTTTTTAAAATTTTTTAAAATATATTTTTATTGGCGTATTAACTGCTTCACAATACTGCACTAGCCTCTGTCCCACAGCAAAGTGAATCAGCCATATGCATACATACATCCCCATATCCCCTTCCTCTTGAGTTTTCCTCACACCCTCCCTATCCCACCACTCTAGTTCATCGCAAAGCTCCGAGCTGATCACCCTGTGCTATGCTGCTGCTTCCCACTAGCTAACTATTTTATATTTGGTAGTGTATATATGTCAATGCTACTCTCACTTCGCCCAGCTTCCCCCTCCCTTCTGTGTCCTCAAGTCCATTCTACATGTCTACGTCTTTATTCCTGCCCTGCCACTGGGTTCATCAGTACATTTTTTTTTTTTTTTTAGATTCCATATATATGCGTTAGCATACAGTATTTTTCTCTTTCTGACTTACTTCACTCTGTATGACAGACTCTAGGTCCATCTACCTCACTACAAATAACTCAATTTTGTTTCATTTTATGGCTGAGTAATATTCCATTGTATATATGTGCCACATATTCTTTATCCATTCACCTGTTGATGGATACTTAGGTTGCTTCCATGTCCTGGCTATTGCAAATAGAGCTGCAATGAACATTGTGGTACATGACTCTTTTTGAATTATGGTTTTCTCAGGGTATATGCCCAGTAGTGGGATTGCTGGGTCGTATGGTAGTTCTATTTGTAGTTTTTTAAGGAACCTCCATACTGTTCTCCATAGTGGCTGTATCAGTTTACATTCCCACCAGCAGTGCAAGAGGGTTCCCTTTTCCCCACACCCTCTCCAGCATTTATTGTTTGTAGAGTTTTTGATGATGCCACCCATTTTTTAATTGGATTGTTTGTTTTTCTGATATTGAGCTCTATGAGTTGTTTGTATATTTTGGAGATTAATCCTTTGTCCATTGTTTCATTTGCAAATATTTTCTCCCATTCTGAGGGTTGCCTTTTTATCTTGTTTATGGTTTCCTTTGCTGTGCAAAAGCTTTTAAGTATAATTAGGTCCCATTTGTTTATTTTTGTTTTTATTTTCATTACTCTAGGAGGTGGGTCAAAAAGATCTTGCTGTGGTTTAGTTCAAGGAGTGCTTTTCCTATGTTTTCCTCTAAGAGTTTTATAGTATCTGGTCTTACATTTAGGTCTTTAATCCATTTGGATTTATTTTTGTGTATGGTGTTAGGTAGTGTTCTAATTTCATTCTTTTGCATGTAGCTGTTCAGTTTTCCCAGCACCACTTATTGAAGAGGCTGTCTTTTCTCCATTGTATATTCTTGCCTCCTTTGTCATAAATTAGGTGGCCGTATGTGCTTGGGTTTATCTCTGGGCTTTCTATTCTGTACCATTGATCTATATTTGTTTTTTGTGCCAGTACCATACTGTTTTGATTCCTGTATCTTTGTAGTATAGTTTGAAGTCAGGAAGCCTGATTTCTCCAGCTCAGTTTTTCTTTCTCAAGATTGCTTTGGCTATTTGTGTGTCCACACGAACTGTAAAATTTTTTGTTCTGATTCTGTGAAGAATGCCATTGGTAATTTGATAGGGATTGCAATGAATCTGTAGCTTGCTTTGGGTAATATAGTCATTTTCACATTACTGATTCTTCCAATCAAAGAACATGGTATATTTCTCCATCTGTTTATGTGATCTTTGATTTCTGTCATCAGTGTTTTCTAGTTTTCTGAGTACAAGTCTTTTACCTCCTTAGGTAGGTTTCATCCTAGGTATTTTATTCTTTTTGTTGCAATGTTAAATGGGATTGTTTCCTTAATTTCTCTTTCTGATTTTTCGTTATTAGTGTATAGGAATGCCAGAGATATCTGTGCATTAATTTTGTATCCTGCAACCTTACCAAATTCATTGATTAGTTCTAGTAGTTTTCTGGCAGCATCTTTAGGATTTTCTATGTAGAGTATCACGTCATATGCAAACAGTGACAGTTTTACTTCTTCTTTTCCAATTTGTATTACTTTTATTTCTTTTTCTTCTCTGATTGCCATGGCTAGAATTTCCAAAACTATGTTGAATAAGAGTGGCGAGAGTGGACATCCTTGTCTTGTTCCTGATTAGTGGAAATGGTTTCATTTTTTCACCATTGAGAATGATGTTGGCTGTGGGTTTGTCATATATGGCCTTTATTATGTTAAGGTAACTTCCCTCTATGCCTACTTTCTGGAGAGTTTTTATCATAAATCGCTGTTGAATTTTGTCGAAACCTTTTTCTGTATCTACTGGGATGATCATATGGTTTTTATTCCTCAATTTGTTATTGTGGTGTATCAAATTAATTGATTTGCATATATTGAAGAATCCTTGCATCCATGGGATATATGTCACCTGATCATGGTGTATGATCCTTTTAATATGTTGTTGGATTCTGTTTGCTAGTATTTTGTTGAGGATTTTTGCATATATTTTCATAAGTGATATTGCTCTATAATTTTCTTTTTTGTGATATCTTTTTCTGGTTTTGGTATCAGGGTAATGGTGACCTCATAGAATGAATTTGGGAGTGTTCTTCCCTCTGCAATTTTTTGGAAGGTTTTGAGAAGGATCAGTGTTAGCTCTTCGCCAAATGTTTGCTAGAATTCACCTGTGAAGCCATCTGATCCGGGACTTTTGCTTGTTGGAAGATTTTTAATTACAGTTTCTATTTCATTACTTGTGATAGGTCTGTTTATATTTTCTAATTCCTCCTGGTTCAGTCTTGGAAAATGTACCTATTCCAAGAATTTGTCCATTTCTTCATGGTTGTCCATTTTATTGGCTTAGAGTTGTTTGTAGTAGTCTCTTATAATCCTTTGTATTTCTGCAGTGTCAGTTGTGATTTCTCCTTTTTCATTTCTAATTTATTGATTTGCATCCTCTCCCTTTTTTTCTTGATGAGTCTGGTTAAAGGTTTATCAATTTTATTTATCTTCTCAAAGCACCAGCTTTTAGTTTTATTGATCTTTGCTACTGTTTTCTTCATTCCTATTTATTTCTGCTCTGATCTTTATGATTTCTTTTCTTCTACTGCCTTTGGGTTTTCTTTGTTATTCTTTCTCTAGTTGCTTTAGGTATAGCGTTAGATTGTTTGAGATATTTCTTGTTTCTTGAGGTGAGATGAATTGCTATAAACTTCCCTCTTAGAACTCCTTTTGCTGCTTCCCATAGGTTTTGGATCATCGTGTTTTTGTCATCATTTGTTTCTATGTATTTTTTTAAATTTCTTCTTTGATTTCTTCAGTGATCTCTTGGTTATTTAGTAGTGCACTGTTTAGCCTCCATATATCTGTGTTTTTCACAGTTTTTTTTTTTTTCCTGTAATCGATTTCCAATCTCATAGCGTTGTGGTCAGAAAAGATACTTGATACAATTTCAATTTTCTTAAATTTACCAATGCTTGATTTGTGACCCAAGATGTGATCTATCCTGGAGAATGTTCCAGGCGCACTTGAGAAGAGAGTGTATTCTGCCACTTTCAGGTGGAATGTTCTATAAAAATCAATTAAATCTATCTGGTCTATTGTGTAATTTAAAGCTTGTGTTTCCTTATTTGTTTTCTCTTTGGATGATCTGCCCATTGGTGTAAGTGGGGAAGTCCCCTACTATTATTATGTTACTGTCGATTACCCCTTTCATGATTGTTAGCATCTGCCTTATGTATTGAAGTGCTCCTATGTTGGGTGTATAAACATTTATAATTGTTATATCGTCTTCTTGGATTGATCTGTTGATCATTATGTAGTGTCCTTCCTTATCTCTTATAACTTTCTTTATTTTAAAGTCTATTTTATCTGATATAAGCATTGCTATTCAGCTTTCTTTTGATTTCCATTTGCATGGAATATCTTTTTCCATGCCTTCACTTTCAATCTATCTGTATACCTAGGTCTGAAGTAGACAGCATATATATGGGTCTTGTTTTTGTATCCATTCAACCAGTCTGTGTCTTTTGGTTGGGGCATTTAATCCATTTACGTTTAAGGTTATTACGGATATGTTTGCTCCTATTACCATTTTCTTAATTGTTCTGGGTTTGCTTTTGTGGGTCTTTTCCTTCTCTGTGTTTCCCACCTAGAGAAGTTCCTTTAGCATTTGTTGTAAAGCTGGTTTGGTGGTGCTGAATTCTCTTAGCTTTTGCTTGTTTGAAAAGCTGTTTATTTCCCCATTGAATCTGAATGATATCCTTGCTGGGTAGAGTAATCTTGGTTGTCGGTTTTCCCTTTATTCACTTTAAGTATATACTGATACTCCCTTCTGGACTGCAGAGTTTCTGCTGAAAACTCAGCTGATAACCTTATGGGGTTTCCTTTGTATGTTATTTTTTGTTTTTCCCTTGCTGCTTTTAATATTTTTTTGTTTGTACTTAATTTTTGATAGTTTGATTAATATGTGTCTCGGCACATTTCTCTTTGGGTTTATCCTCTATGGGACTCTTTGCACTTCCTGGACTTGATTGACTATTTCCTTTCCAATGTTAGGGAAGTTTTTGATTATAATCTCTTCAAATATTTTCTCAGACCCTTTCTTTTTCTCTTCTTCTTCTGGGACCCCTATAATTCGAATGTTGTTGCGTTTACTGTTGTCCCAGATGACTCTGAGATTGTCTTCACTTCTTTTCATTCTTTTTTCTTTATTCAGCTCCTTGACGGTTATTTCCACTATTTTATCTTCCAGGTCACTTATCCGTTCTTCTGCCTCAGTTATTCTGTTATTGATACCTTCTAGTGTATTTTTTTCATTTAAGTTATTGTGTTGTTCATCTCTGTTTGTTGGTTCTTTAGTTCTAGATCTTTGTTAAACAGTTCTTGTATTTTCTCAATCTGTGCCTCCATTCTATTTCCGAGATTCTGGATCATCTCTACTATCATTACTCTGAATTCTTTTTCAGATAGATTGCTTATTTGCTCTTCATTTATTTGGTCTTGTAGGTTTTTACCTTGCTCCTTCATCTGTGACATTTTTTTGCCATCTCATATATATATATATTTTTCATGAGTGGGATTGTGTTTCTGTCTTACTAGTTGTTTGGCCTGAGGCTTCCAACACTGAAGTTTGTAGGCTGTTGGGTAGAGCTGGGCTTTGGTGCTGAGATAAGCACCTCTGGGAGACCTCACTCTGAGGAATATTCCCTGGGGTCTGAGTTTCTCTTTTAGTTCAGTGGTTTGGACTCAGAAATCCCACCGCAGGAGCTTTGCCCTGAGCCCCGGCTCATGAACCAAGATTCTGCTAGCCACGTGCGGTGGCAAAAAAAAAAAAAAAAAAAAAAAAGGAGAAAGTGAAGAACAATAGCAAAGCAAAGAATAAAGTTAGACTAGGAAACTAATAGATATGTTAGAAAGAATATATAAAAATATAGATGAAACAACAACCAGAAGGTAAAACAGAACCACAATAGTAAAAAAGAGGGGGAAAAAATGTGGAAAAGACCTTGGCTGTGGAGGGCAGGGCCTAAGCAAGGGTGGGGTTTGGGCAGTGGGCGAGGCCTATGCTTAGGACCCACAGGGCTGGAAAAGGCCCTGGGGGGGTGTGAGGGTGGGGCTTAGGCCCAATGGAACAGAAGGGGCCCAGGTGTGCCTCCTGCCTCTGGTCTCAGAGGGGGGCAGTCCCCACCTGGGAGCCCAGCATGCTTCCTGGGCTCAAGTGTGTGGGGCAAACGCCCCCTGCTCCTCTCCCACTCCTCTGGTCCTGGAGGGCCCCTGCTGCCAGCCTCTCCTGCTCACCCTCAGCCTCCTTCCTATGTCCCCAGGACCCACGTGTCCTGGAGGGGGCTTTGGAGGGTGGGAGACCCAACCTGGGAGCTCAGCAGGCTTCCCGGGCTTGAGTGGGCCAGGGATATGCTAGCTGTGCTCCCCCCGATCTGAGCCCCCAAGGGTCCCTCCAAGCGTGGGATCCCCTCCCCCCCCAGGCACCCCTCAGGGGCGCCAGTCCTGTCTGGCCTCCACTTCTCCTCCCCCCTCAGTCACCCCCTGTCCTACCAGTTCGCCTGGTGGTTCCTCCTGTCACCTTGGGTGTAGAGGTCCCCCATCAGCATCCTGCAGGTGCCCTAGTTGTGGGGAGATGTGAACTCCATGTCTTCCCACACTGCCATCTTGACTCCTATACCTTTTAACTTACTCCTGACTCAGAAAAACTGACCTGGACTTTCCTCTCCAGATTCACTCATTCTTCTGCTAACATGTGAAGGTGACTATGGCTTGTTCAACAAGGGCCTCTTTTAGCAGGCACAAGGGAGGTTGCTGGATAAATGTTCATGGTATGTAGTCTGCACAGTGGAAACAAACAGTCAACTTGGCCTTTCAGCTTATAGAAATCAGAACACAATCTTCCCAGCCACATATGTTTTGCACTGTTGCAATAACATCACATGCTTCTTTGCACGGTTGGGTGATAATCCCAAAAGAGAACCAGCTTCTTGGAGACAGAGATTAATTTTTTTCCTTTATATGTCTCATTGACTATGTTACTGGAACTTGACATTCTATTAGACGTTCATTAGTATTGTTGATGGTTTTGCCCTGGTTAAAAGGCAGTTCCCCTTGGAATACCTTATCTAACCTTTTATATTAATTAACATTATCCAACATGACAGTTAACTAAAGACAGTTTGGAGTTTACACAGAGAAGTTTCTTTTAGAAGAAGGCATACCCAACGGGGTGGCAGATGGGAGAGATCTGACTGGTTATCCAGGGAACAGCAGAAGGGAGGAAATCAGGCCCAAGTTGGAAAATGCCACTAATAAGGAAAATGGGAAGGAAATCAGCAATATTATCATACTGCTGAAGGAGGGCTCTGTATGGAAAAATCTAACTGGGGGTCTCACGTGGGTAGAGACAGACATTGGTTTTCTAGGGTTTTGTCTATTTAAGAACATCCTCAGATCTAATTGTTCTGCCACCTGACCAGAATCAGTTCTATTATTTACAGTTTTCTTGTTTAAAATAAATGTAATCTATAAACATCTGAACTTGCATAAAAGTTACAAAAAGGTATATTATTCACTTTGTGAAATAAGTATTTGTCTTTGCAAGATTTACAATAGGTCTCTTCTAAAATATACACTCATCTATTACAATTTCAGATGCATCTCCACGTGATTACAAGATTTTCCAAACCACAAATGTGACTTAAACAAACCCTAAGTGCAAAATATATAATGCCACTTGGAAGTATGTATATATTTTAAGTCTGTTAACATACACAAACTCCAAACAACATATAAGTGTACACATTCACACATGTACGCTTACACACGTGCACAAATTCATGCCAACCGCTTCTCTTTAGGTTTTAATTAAAGTGCCAATCCCAAAGATGAATGATTTTCAGGAATAGGCACTGAAAAAAGAAATAAAAGGGCCAGTGGCATTTTGACAGATGACAGTGTGACAGGGATGCATGGCCCAAGTTTTACTAGAATAAATCACCTTCATGCTAGTATTTACCCTTGACTCCATTTCCCTACCAAATTGGTTCTGGGAGGAATGCTTGCTTAGGCAGAGGTCAGATGCAAGGAATAGAGACCCATCATCTCCAAAATCTTCCTTGATCCTAAGTAAAGCAATAAGAACCAAAGACTTATCCACCACTAATAATTAAACATTTAACGAACTGGCTCAAAGCCTTAGTTTTCCTTTCTAGCTCTTGTCCTCACTATGGACACCCAAGCCAAGGGAGTATGTTAAACCAATGAGAACAGATCACATCTGGGGGAAAAGACAAAGGAGATGCATCCTTCAAAAAGCACATTTCATTTTTAGATTTCAATTCTTCTTCCACCGCCAGTGTTGTTACACAGAGTCTGCCATTGCTGCTGGCTAGGACCTTGCCTCACATCTCCAATCCTCTCTTTGAGGGAAGATTCACCCTCTGATGAAACCAGCCACAATTTAGAAACCTTCATTTCCTGGGCAGAGCCTTCCAGCCACACTAAATTCATCTGGGTGAAGGAAACTTAAGTGATTTGGAGGATTTTGTACATGATATTCTCCTACATGTATAACCCAGACTAAAGAGATTTATTTGGACGAAATGAGAAATGACCTTAAACTCTGTCTTTCACTTGCATCAAACCCCAAACAAAGTTGCCAAGTTTACAAATGTTTATCCATTATTTTCCTCCTTTCTCCTCACTTGGTGGGTATACCCTCCTCTACCTTCTCATTGGTGATGAAGCAAATAATTCAGCAATTTTAAGATATATGGATTAGAGTTTTTCCCCCTTACCATTTTGCTGATTAGGAAGCATAGACTGCCCATGAATTTCAGATAGGCATCCAAACTTTTATTGGAACCAAGTAGCAACATTTGAATTTAACCCACACTAATTGTAATGAATCTCATGTTTTGTACATTCAGTACCATGTAACATGACAGTGCACACATTTATTGAATAGAACCATCCTCATTCACTTCCCCCATATGTATAAATACTAATGTTATCTTAGTAACTGTTGACAGTTAAGTCTTCTTCTTGCTCCTTTGCCTGTACATTGCAAACAATAAGATTTTGAAACCTTCTAAGACAAGTAGAATTTTTTGACTCTTACCATTAAAAAAAAAAAAGATACTAGATAGACTTGTTCTCAATAAACAACCCTCACAATCTTCCAATGAATATATGCCAACCTAAACAAACAGCTGGCATCAGCCTCCTCTCATTTCTATTTTTCTTTCTTTCTTGTTTTTTTTTTTTTTTTTTTTTTTTTTTAAGCGGTACGTGGACCTCTCACTGTTGTGGCCTCTCCCGTTGAGGAGCACAGGCTCCGGACGCGCAGGCCCAGCAGCCATGGCTCACGGGCCCAGCTACTCTGCGGCATGTGGGATCTTCCCGGACCAGGGCACGAACCCGTGTCCCCTGCATCGGTAGGCGGACTCTCAACCACTGCGCCACCAGGGAAGCCCTCATTTCTATTTTTATAATTATAAGTTAGGTAACAGGAATTTTTGTGTAAATACTCAAACTCAGTGGAAACCGTAGATATTCTGGACTGTTCCTCTCATACTTCCATTTAAGATTTACTTTCATCAAATGTGAAATGTTATTATCAGCATCACCATTATCTAATGGTATAAATGACTCAAGGTGTCTTGCATTGCATCCAGATCTAAAGATAAAGAAACAAATCAGGGAATAATTATTATGCTGACTCTTAAAATAGTCTTGCGGCTCCTCCTAAACTCTTTTAGATTAAATTAACTTGAAACCAATACTTGAAGAAAATGGATATTGACAACATAAGGTATTATGATCCTCATAGCATCAGTATAGTTCAATAGATATATATGACCAACGACCACAGGATGATATGAAATCAAGCTGTGCACGAAGCCACAAACGGGCTTATAGACGAACATGAAGCTGATCCTTGACTTGAGAACTCCTTGCTTTCTGAGATTTTCCCAGTATCAGTTCATATTTCTAAGGATTCCTGCTATGCAGTTCCATTTCTCTGCTTTATAAGTGCAGTAGTCACAGTGACATGCCAAAACGTCAGGCAGAATATCGATTCATCATTAGGAAAAAATATCACTAATACTTGTGATTTTGATATGAAGAACTTGCTCATGAAGTCATGTCTACTCACTTTAATGTGACATTTTTTGTGCTGTTCAACATGTGATGATGCTTCAAGTTGGCTTCTAGCTGTCTGTCCAAAGGATGATATTGTATTCATTCAGGTTGTTTATCCCCAGGACACTCATTCCTCCAAGGGACCAAGTCAGATCTGCAGAATGTGCTCTCATGCTTCTACTTACTACAACGGGTCAATTTGCTGCAAAGTCCCTCAGAGCCCTAAACAAGGTAAGGCAGTGTTAAAAACAATTCTCCACAGGGCTGCACCTGGGAAAAATTGTAGAAAGTGTTGTTTCTACTTAATACTTTCATTTTCCCTTAGTTTTTCCCCCCACTATCCTAATACCAAGTATCAGTCTGGCATTGAACAGGCTTCCAACTACTTTTTAACAAGGGTTTCGTTTGAGGCAATGGTTTCCAAACTTGTCTGTTCAGTGGAATCACCTAGAGAGCTTTTAAAAAAAATGCAGATTTCCAACCTCAGAGATTCTGATTCAGTAAGATTCAACTGTGGGAAGTTTTATCCCTCCCTTCTTATTATGAGAACTTGGTAATCCAAAAATTTGTCAAGATCCAAGGAAAGGAATCCCTAATTGTAACCATCTTGTAGGAAACCCTAATCGTAGAGTCTTGTGATAAAAAATCATTTTATAATATTTATAACAGTGTATTTAATATCATGCCTCATCCATGACCTGACCAATGATATCTGGATATTCAGAATTTTTCCAGATCCCTTTTCTAGCTTTTCTTTTTGTGAATCTTTGCAGTAGAGCTTCTTATATGAGGAAGGCCATATGCAAGGATATTGAGAGCATCGGCTCTCATTTAAGATTTCTCGTGTTTACAAATGTTGATTTTGCCACTTGCTACCTCTTTAAGCCTCAATTAAAATGAAACAGCAATATCTACCCAAAGGATTGTTGAGAGAATTAATTGACATAATAAGTGTGCCACAATGTCTGATACATAGGAAGCACTCCATACATGTAGGTTATTGTAACAATTGTAGTTTGATGACATTGGAATCTTAAACTTTACATTTTACTTTCTGTAATTCTTCACTGCCTCTGATTATTGGAGTGTAGAAAAGGTATTTCCCAAGCAGGGAAAACCAGGAGGAGTATTCCGAGAACAGATAGGAAATAAAGAATGGTGGAATATAAGTAAGTATTGTAGAGAGGGGGAAAACGTTCCTAATGGGAGAATAAATGAGCCAAGTTGAGATTATTTAAAGTGTACAGAAGAAAATGAAGAGTATGATCCCCAGCACTTCACCATTCACCCCATTCCTGGACAGGTTAGGTTCACTGGGGCTTTGACGCTTGAATTTCTCATAATGTCAGCCACCTGGTGTCCAAGGCTTCTGCTGTTTTTACACTTCTCAACAAACCCCTGCAATTTTCCCATTGTTCTTCTTTTTATAAATGGAACAAGCGTGCAATTATGAAATACGTCAGTCACTTCTCTGATACAAGTATCTTAATTTCTTATTCTGGACTATAATGTTCTAATTTTCTCCTCATCTGATCTCTTGAATTATAGCATAAAATACATTTGGGGCCATCGTATTCAGAATACCTTCTCACATTTATTATCTAAGATTCTCTTTGCATTTCTAAAGCTTCCTTTATCTGTTTTACCATCTTCTTGTAATCTACCTACTGTTCAGTTCTTAATTTTAAAAAGTTGCTCTTGTGAGGTTGAATGGCTGCTTTTGAAACCAGTAAGTAAGATTCTTTTCAGATTTCATACTTATCTTGATGAGTGCTTACTTAGTAGATGATTCAAGAATTGAGGAAGTTAACGAGCTACTTTAGTTTCAGGGGAAACTGTTTGGGAGGGGGAAAGAGAGAAGACACTGATGTCGATATGGTCTTGTGAGTTTTTCTCCTTCAGTTATTTTCATTAAAAATGATAATTGCATGAAAACAAGATTTTTTTCCCTTGAGGGCACACCTGCTCTTTCTGTGACACGACTTAAAGAGTGTCTTTTTGTGTGTGACATCTGTTATTTCCAGAGGAGTCTGGGATAATGTTTCTTACACATTAAAAAAAAAAAAAGTCAGAGAGACAATAATTTTTCCAAGCTAAGGAAAAAAAAGATAATCCTAAAATCTTTATTTAGTTGCTTTGTTCAAAGATATTTCATTCATTCATGGAGGGGATACTTTTCTAAGAAAATGGCTACTAGGTCAAATGAAATCAGTTATTGTTTCCACCAATGTAAATATAAAAGTGGTATGATCAGGATTCAGAGAGTTCAGAGAGGAGATTGCCTAAGATGACCAGAATTTTTGTCTATATAAATAGTTGAAGGTACATGACTTTTCATATGTTGGTTTTTCCTGTTTAATGGATAGAATATTAAAATACTCCAGTTGATACTTGCTATATGTCGAGAACTAAAAACCTCTTTCTCCAGTTTTTAACTTCATTTTAAAGACAACTATGTTGTTTAAATAAAAGGAAAACATAACCTGGCTTGCAAAACAGCATCTCCACATTGTCACTAAGTAATTGTTCCAGTTGTGTGGGGATCAAAGTTCATTTTGGTTTCTTCTGGCTGGAAATAGGAATCTTATTTATTTCTTTTCCTTGATCCACTTTTTCTTTTCTTTTATTTCTTTAAACAAAATGTGGCAGAGGGGAGGAGCTCATTTTCTATAGTCTCCATCAGTTCTAGGATTTGAGGGTGCTATCCACCATCTCTATTTACTTGCTAACTTCTACACATAACTGTAGGTTCAGAAGTACATTGTACAAGAAAATAAAGAGGAAAAGAAAACCAAGATTCATTACTTTTATATATGGTGGGGTAAAAGAGAAAAGGAAAATTACTAGATAACCTAGGGTCTATAATTACCTAACTATGTCATTTATCTGAGCCAGTGTTTCAGTTAGAGAAGTCAATTATAATATACATTTTGGATGTATATTATGGCCTGAGTCTCTTTTATGGGCATCTAGAATTTTGGCAGTTCACTCAACTCAGGGATTATCATTATTTACTCCAAAAATATCTGATGCTGTACCAGGCACTGTATCAATATATCCATGCATGGATATCATTCAGTATTTTATACTTCACACAAATCATCTGATTCAACTCTTTGTTTGGTAGGGATTAGGAAGAAGGAGATTATTTGGACTAGGTAATTAATTCACAGTAACATTTTATACCATGATTTAGTATATCAAAAGAGCCATGGTGTATGTTTTTCAAAATATGTAAATGATTTGGTGCATTCTGATAGTCCTTTAGTGCTTTTGACCATTTAAAATAAATTTTACTTCCTATGAGAAAAATAGGGTTATATTATTTCCTGCTTTTCCCTACTAAAGCTTGTTTTATGGTAGGTATGATATAATTTGAAGGTTGTAGGAAGGACTGCCATTTTTAAATTCCCCCCTCTTTGCCCCAAGAGTTCCCATAATATCTCAAATTTCACTTTTAGAGATTAATTTCTTTTAGTCTGGAAGGCTTTTGTGCTACAAGAGTTTTTCTATTAAAATGCAAGTGCCCCTGGGAGAGGAAACATCTTAACCAGTAATGAACAACCTGAGGCTTCATGTAGCTTTAAACTACGGCCAAGATCTAATTCTGCATAAAAATGATTTAAAAGTTGACTCCCTGTTACTGTTTTTCAAATATACTCAGATATTAACATTTTAATGCATAGAAATAAGTATAATTTTCCCATTTACATTTTTTCTAGTCAATAAAGTAAGTAAAATAAATTGTCAGGATACACATTTTGAGATTAGATCAAAGAGCATGCAGGGAGCGGCAAGCGTGGCAAACGGCCCTGCGTGTGGCACCCTAGAGGACCCGGAGAGCAAGTGGAACCCTCATGGTGTGTGAGGCGACAGTGGTGCGGAGCAAGCCACCCAGGTGGTGTCACACTTCAGAGCACGTCATTTCCCACTTAATCTACCACTGATGAGCATTTAGAAAAAAAAAAACCCACAACTAATCACCCAGCCATTATCACACTTCAAAAAGTTAAGAGCTAAACATACACACCTGTCCAAGGATTTGGAGAAGCTGAGAGAAGATCCAGGGAAAATTAGAGCAAGTTGCGGGCCCAGCTGCTACTTCATGCGAACAAGTTTGTGGGATCTTGGTTCCCAGGCTAGAGGTCGGGCCTGAGCACTTGTGGTGGGAGCTCCAAGTCCAAAGCACTGGACTAACAAAGAACCTCAGACTCCAGGGATTATTAATCGGAGTGAGGTCTCCCAGAGGTCCTCATCTCAGCACCAAGACCTGGGTCTATCCAACTGCCTGCAAACTCCAGTGCTGAATGCCTCAGGCTAATCCACCAGTAAGACAGGAATACAGACCCACCCATCAAAAAACAAACAAAAAAAATCCAAAAAAACAAAAAAATATGTTACAGATGAAGGGGCAAGGTAAAAACCTACAAAACCAGATAAATAAACACAAAATAGGCAACCTACCTGAAAAAGAATTCAGAGTAATGATAGTAGAGATGATCCAAAATCTCAGAAACAGAATGGAGAAAATACAGAACATTTCACAAGGATCTAGAAGAACTAAAAAGCAAAAAAACAGGGATGAACAACACAATAAATGAAATTGAAAATACTCTAGAGGGAATCAATAGCAGAATAACTGAGGCAGAAGCACGGAAGAGTGACAAGGAAGATAAAATAGTGGAAATAACTACCGCAGAGCAGAATAAAGAAAAAAGAATGCAAAGAATTCTGGACAGTCTCAGAGACTTCTGGAACAATATTAAACGCAACAACATTCAAATTACAGGGGGGGCTTCCCTGGTGGCGCAGTGGTTGAGCGTCCGCCTGCCGATGCAGGGGACACGGGTTCATGCCCCGGTCCGGGAAGATCCCACATGCCGCGGAGCGGCTGGGCCCGTGAGCCATGGCTGCTGAGCCTGCGCGTCCGGAGCCTGTGCTCCACAACGGGAGAGGCCACAACAGTGAGAGGCCCGCGTACCGCAAAAAAAAAAAAAAATTACAGGGGTACGAGAAGAAGAAAAGAAAAAGAAAGGGTTTGTGAAAATATTTGAAGAGATTATAGTCAAAAACTGCCCTAACATGGGAAAGAAAATAGTCAATCAAGGCCAGGAAGCAAACAGTCCCATAAGGATAAACCCAAAGAGAAACATGCCGAGACACATATTAATCAAACTATCAAAAATTAAATACGAAGAAAAAATATTAAAAGCAGCAAGGGAAAAACAACAAATTACAAGGGAACCCCCATAAAGTTAACAGCTGATCTTTGAGCGGAAACTCTGCAAGCCAGAAGGGAGTGGCAGGACATATTTAAAGTGATGAAATGGAAAAACCTACAACCAAGATTACTCTACCCAGCAAGGATATCATTCAGATTTGATGGAGAAATTAAAACCTTTACAGACAAGGAAAAGTTAAGAGAATTCAGCACCACCAAACCAGCTTTACAACAAATGCTAAAGGAACTTCTCTAGGTAGGAAACACAAGAGAAGGAAAAGACCTACAAAAATAAACCCAAAACAATTAAGAAAATGGTAATAGAAACATACATAACAATAATTACCTTAAATGTAAATGGATTAAATGCTCCAAGCAAAAGACATAGATTGGCTGAATGGATATAAAAACAAGACCCGTATACATGCTGTCTACAAGAGACCCACTTCAGACTTAGGAACACATACAGACTGAAAGTGAGGGGATGGAAAAAGATATTCCATGCAAATGGAAATCAAAAGAAAGCTGGAGTAGCAATTCTCATATCAGACAAAATAGACTTGAAAATAAAGACTATTACAAGAGACAAAAGGACACTACATAATGATCAAGGGATCGATCCAAGAAGAAGATATAACAACTGTAAATATTTATGTACCCAACAAAGGAGCACCTCAGTACATAAGGCAAATGCTAACAGCCATAAAAGTGGAAATCGACAGTAATACAATCATAGTAGGGGACTTTAACACCTCATTTTCACTAATGGACAGATCATCCAAGATGAAAATAAATAAGGAAAGACAAGCTTTAAATGATACATTAAACAAGATGGACTTAATTGATATTTATAGGACATTCCAACCCAAAACAACAGAATACACTTACTTCTCAAGTGCTCACGGAACAGTCTCCAGGATAGATCATATCTTGGGTCACAAATCAAGCCTTGGTAAACTTAAGAAAATTGAAATTGTATCAAGTATCTTTACTGACCACAATGCTATGAGACTAGATATCAATTACAGGAAAAAATCTGTAAGACATACAAACACAGGGAGGCTAAACAACACACTACTTAATAACCAAGAGATCACTGAATAAATCAAAGAGGAAATCAAAAAATACCTAGAAACAAATGACAATGAAAACACGACGACCCAAAACCTATGGGATGCAGCAAAAGCTGTTCTAAGAGGGAAGTTTATAGCAATACAATCCTACGTTAAGTAACAGGAAACACCTCAAATAAACAACTTAACCTTACACCTAAAGCAATTAGAGAAAGAAGAACAAAAACTCCCCAAAGTTAGCAGAAGGAAAGAAATCATAAAGATCAGATAAGAAATAAATAAAAAAGAAATGAAGGAAACAATAGCAAAGATCAATGAAACTAAAAGCTGGTTCTATGAGAAGATAAACAAATTTGATAAACCATTAGCCAGATATTTCAAGAAAAAAAGGGAGAAGACTCAAATCAATAGAATTAGAAATGAAAAAGGAGAAGTAACAACTGACACTGCAAAAATACAAAAGATCATGAGAGATTACTACAAGCAACTATATGCCAATAAAATGGACAACCTGGAAGAAATGGACAAATTCTTAGAAATGCACAACCTTCCAAGACTGAAAAAATGAGAAATATGAACAGACCAATCACAAGCACTGAAATTGAAACTGTGATTAAAAATCTTCCAACAAACAAACAAACAAAAATCTTCCAACAAACAAAAGCCCAGGACCAGATGGCTTCACAAGCGAATTCTATCAAACATTTAGAGAAGAGCTAACACCTAACCGTCTCAAACTCTTCCAAAATATAGCAGACAGAGGATCACTCCCAAACTCATTCTACGAGGCCAACATCACTCTGATACCAAAACCAGACAAAGATGTCACAAAGAAAGAAAACTACAGGCCAATATCACTGAAGAACATAGATGCAAAAATCCTCAATAAAATACTAGCAAACAGAATCCAACAGCACATTAAAAGGATCATACACCCTGATCAAGTGGGGTTTATCCCCTGAATGCAAGGATGCTTCAATATATGCAAATCAATCAACATGATACATCATATTAACAAATTGAAAGAGAAAAACCATATGATCATCTCAGTAGATGCAGAGAAGGCTTTCGAAAAAATTCAGTAGCCATTTATAATAATACCCTCCAGAAAGTAGGCACAGAGGGAACTTTCCTCAACATAATAAAGGCCATATATGACATACCCACAGCCAACATCGTCCTCAATGGTGAAAAACTGAAACCATTTCCACTAAGATCACGAATGAGACAAGGTTGCCCACTCTCACCACTATTATTCAACATAACTTTGGAAGTTTTAGCCACAGCAATCAGAGAAGAAGAAGAAGTAAAAGAATCCAAACTGGAAAAGAGGAAGTAAAGCTGTCTTTGTTTGCAGATGACATGATACTATACATAGAGAATCCTTAAGATGCTACCAGAAAACTACTAGAGCTAATCAATGAATTTGGTAAAGTAGCAGGATACAAAATTAATGCACAGAAATCTCTTGTATTCCTATACACTAGTGATGAAAAATCTGAAAGAGAAATTAAGAAAACCCTCCCATTTACCATTGCAACAAAAAGAATAAAACATCTAGGAATAAACCTACCTAAGGAGACAAAAGACCTGTATGCAGAAAACTATGACACTGATGAAAGAAATTAAAGATGATACCAACAGATGGAGAGATATACCATGTTCTTGGATTGGAAGAATCAACACTGTGAAAATGACTCTACTACCCAAAGCAATCTACAGATTCAATGCGATCCCTATCAAACTACCACTGGCATTTTTACAGAATGAGAACAAAACATTTCACAATTTGTATGGAAACACAAAAGACCCCGAATAGCCAAAGCAATCTTGAGAACGAAAAACGGAGCTGGAGGAATCAGGCTCCCTGACTTCAGACTATACTACAATGCTACAGTAATCAAGACAGTATAGTACTGGTACAAAAACAGAAATATAGATCAATGGAACAGGATAGAAAGCCCAGAGATAAACCCATGCACATATGGTTACCTTATCTTTGATTAAGGAGGCAAGAATATAGAGTGGAGAAAAGACAGCCTCTTCAATAAGTGGTGCTGGGGAAACTGGACAGCTACATGTAAAAGAGCGAAATTAGAACACTCCCTAACACCATACACAAAAATAAACTCAAAATGGATTGAAGACCTATGTGTAAGGCCAGACACCATCAAACTCTTAGAGGAAAACACAGGCAGAACACTCTATGACATAAATCACAGCAAGATCCTTTTTGACCCACGTCCTAGAGAAATGGAAATAAAGGCAAAAATAAGCAAATGGGACTTAATGAAACTTAAAAGCTTTTGCACAGCAAAGGAAACCATAAACAAGATGAAAAGACAACCCTCAGAAGGGGAGAAAATATTTGCAAATGAAGCCACTGACAAAGGATTAATCTCCAAAATATACAAGCAGTTCATGCAGCTAAATATCAAAGAAACAAACTACCCAATCCAAAAATGGGCAGAAGACCTAAATAGACATTTCTCCAAAGAAGACCTACAGATGGTCACGAGATACATGAAAGGATGCTCAACATCACTAATCATTAGAGAAATGCAAATCAAAACTACAATGAGGTATCTCCTCACACCAGTCAAGAATGGCCATCATCAAAAATCCACAAACAATAAATGCTGGAGAGGGTGTGGAGAAAAGGGAACCCTCTTGCACTGCTGGTGGGAATGTAAATTGATACAGCCACTATGGAGAACAGTATGGAGGTTCCTTAAAAAACTACAAATAGAACTACTGTATGACCCAGCAATCCCACTACTGGGCATATACCCTGAGAAAACCATAATTCAAAAGGAGACATGTACCACAGTGTTCACTGCAGCACTATTTACAATAGCCAGGACATGGAATCAACCTAAGTGTCCACTGACAGATGAATGGATAAAGAAGATGTGGTAAATCTATACAATGGAATATTACTCAGCCATGAAAAGAAACGAAATTGAGTTATTTGTAGTGAGGTGGATGGACCTAGCGTCTGTCATACAGAGTGAAGTAACTCAGAAAGAGAAAAACAAATACTGTATGCTAGCACATATATATGGAATCTAAAAAAAATGGTTCTGATGAACCTAGGGCCAGGACAGGAATAAAGACGCAGACATAGAGAATGGAGTTGAGGACACAGGGAGGGGGAAGGGTAAACTGCGATGAAGTGATAGAGTAGCAGTGACATATATACAGTACCAAATGTAAAATAGATAGCTAGTGGGAAGCAGCCGCATAGCACAGGGAAATCAGCTAGGTGCTTTGTGACCACCTAGAGGGGTGGGATAGGGAGGGTGGGAGGGAGACGCAAGAGGAAGGGGATATGGGGATATATGTATGCATGTAGCTGATTCACTTTGTTATACAGTAGAAACTAACACAACATTCTAAAGCAATTATACTCCAATAAAGATGTTAAAAATAAAAAATGATTAAATCAAAATGAAGCCTGGGTCAAAAAAAGTTCTCTACATTGTCAAATCTGATTTTAAAAGTATGAATTTGATTTATCCTTTGATATGGAATCTTTATGCCTTTCTTGAGATTTTATTGACAAAAAAATAAGTTATATATATATATAAAAGAAAGTTACTGGTATATTAATTAAATTTAATAATAGTTCATTATGAAAAGCTAATGTTCAAAACAACCACTTGTTTTTAAAAATATCACATTTTATGTGGTTGAAGAACATTTTTCAAATCTGAATTTGAATTTATAAATATGCTGAACAATTAGAATTATACTCAGCAAATTCAGTTCAACTTAAAGAACAACAAAAAAAGGCTTGCTTCACAACAGATGGAAAATAAGAAAATCTAAGCTATTGTAAAAGAGTCCTGAGACATAAAAAGCAGATGGACTGGGCCTGATGAAACTGGGTAGACCATAGCATAAAGCATGAGCAGAGGAAAATCATCATGAAGATAATCACAGACACAGGGGAATATCAAATACAAAGTGAACACATGAAATAAAACAAAACAGAACAAAACAAAACAAAATGGATTCCTGGAGCAATGCATCAGAGCAATTTATTAAAGAACTATATTAAAATATCTGTGCTAGTTGGTCTCTCTCTCTCTCTCTACACACACACACACACACACACACACACACACACACACACACACACACACTATGGCCTGCAGAAGAATCTTATCCCAGGCTAAAATCCAAAAAGTGAAGAATCTATGCTGTCTGGGGAGGGCTCAGTGTTAATCTGAGGGCTTACTTAAAATTCCTATGAGAGTGAGAAAAGACTGAGAAGAGAGAAGAAAAAAGAGGTAGCAAAAGGCAGCTCTACTGAGGAGAAAAACATACTAAATTTCTTTGCTACTAGAATAAATCTCTTCTTATTTGGCAATGGGGAGATCTAAAACTGAAGAAACTCCATGACTGTACAGCTAAAAAGTAGCCTGTTAGTTGAAACAAAATGTCTACACACCCAGAACCTAATTGTGCCCTTTCATTCAGGTAGGAGTCAGTGGAAGAAAAGAATGAAAGAACTTCAGGGAAACCCCATGCCACCTGACTCCATTAATCCAGTTCATGCATTAACATGAGCAAACCAACAAGGACCACCACTCATTTGAGAAAAACCAACACCATGAAATAATAAGAACAAAGTGAACACATAGAAAGACTGATCCTGGAAGAAACAGAGATAATTGTGATGTCAATGGAAGACTTTAGGAACAATTCTATGGCTCCTCAGTGAAATTAGAGAAGGTAATATATAAATAATATAAATTCAGCATGCGATGACAAAATAACAGAAAACAAGAACACGTGTTTAGCAATTAAATATAAACATGTATTTATAACTGAACTAACTCATTAAAATGATCACTGTTGAAGACAAAATGTGTGATCCAGAAGCAAACATGAGTCGAACAGAGCAGAGACAAAACATATGAGAGAAAAATGCAGAAACTAGGAGTGCATATTCAAGATGTAAGTAATGTTTCTTATAGAAGTTCCAGATTGAGAGAACAGAGGCAATGATGATAAAGAAATTATGAAAGGAACAACAGACCAAAATATCCTGAAATTGAGGTTAGGGATAAGATCTCAATTTTAAAAGGTCCACTAGACCTTGAGCAAGATAAATAAGAGTGTACGTGTATATTTTAATACACACACACAAAGGCACACACAGCGTCACCAAGAAAATCCTAAAAGGAAGTCATCAGAAAAGACAAAAGTCTTACTCAGGGCTTAAAGAATGGATGTGACGTAGGTAGGTAAAGAATAGAAAGAAGAGAGAAGTGCATGAAGATGGGGGTGAAGAGGGGCAGAGACAATTAGAATGAGGACTCAGATGCTGATATTCTTCCATTACCAAATTTTAAATTTAAAATATTTAAGGAAATGGTAATCTAGGCAAGTCAGTTAAATATCCCAAGTGTTCTTTTTTTTTTAGTAATTTGTTTATTTATTTATTTATTTTTTGCTGTATTGGGTGTTCATTTCTGTGCAAGGGCTTTCTCTAGTTGTGGCAAGTGAGGGCCACTCTTCATCGAGGTGCGTGGGCCTCTCACTGTCGAGGCCTCTCTTGTTGCGGAGCACAGGCTCCAGACGCGCAGGTTCAGCAGTTGTGGTTCACGGGCCTAGTTGCTCCGCGGCATGTGGGATCCTCCCAGACCAGGGCTCGAACCCGTGTCCCCTGCATTAGCAGGCAGATTCTCAACCACTGCGCCACCAGGGAAGCCCCCAAGTGTTCTTAATGACTAGTCCTTGCTCACTTGAAATGGGAAAGAAATGAGTGCATATCTCTTTTATTTTCTGACCTTAACACATACTCAGCAAACTTTTATTTTTGGATGGACAAAGCCAGTTTTGAAAAATACATGAAAGGCCACTTTGGGGATTGGAGTTCTAATGTTGGCCCAGTATGTTCATCTTGTTTTGAATCATAGTATAATGAATAATTCTGGTGGTAATGACTGAACCTCCGTATTTATAGAAAACTGACATTTCTTGAACATGAAATTGTTCCTGTTTCTATGTAAATGAAGCTCTGCATTTAGGTGCAATGGCTTCTGTTCATTTTGCTGGCTCTGTCTTATTTAAATCAAAGGATTATATCATCAAGTTTCACCCTATACCACCCTCACCCTCCAAACTGCCATACATTCTCTTTAGGGTCTTTGTTCCTGCTCAAAGAATGTTTTCCTTCCCTTATGTCTCTCACCCAATGTGCTTATTTTGTACTTACTGGATTATACAATTATAAATATCTTATAATCAAATAAACTTGGTATATCAAACTAAAATAAAGTGAGATATATGTATGTATTTTATCTTTCTCCTCTCCTACTCATACACAACATATGCATTTGGAACATTTCCCTTCTTGACATGGGTCTTGCCAGTGTTTTCTGCTTCTGGCAGAATATAAAAATCTGACAGGGAACAGGCCACCTCTCCTTTTAGGGTAATTTCTGTCTGAATCAGTATGGGCTGCCATATCAAAGTACCATAGACTGGGTGGCTTTAACAACAGAAATTGGTTTTCTCCCAGTTCTGGAGGCTAGGAAGTCCAAGGTCAAGGTGAGGGCAGATAAGGTTTCTGGTGAAAGTTCTCTTCTTGGCTTGTATAGATGGCTGCTTTCTTACTGTGTATTAACATGGCCTTTCTTGGTGCACGCACGTGCATGCTGGCCTCTTCTTAGTTCAGCAATCCTATGGGATTAGGACCCCACCCTTAGGACCTCATTTAACCTTAATTACCTTCTAAAAGCCCTGTCTCCAGATACACTCACATTGAAGATTAGGGCTTGAATATATGAATTTGGGGGGAAAACAATTCAGTCCATGGCAATTTCTGTGCCTCACAAAGTGCTGCGCCTCACAAATATGGGGATTTTTCAAGTAAGTTTTGAACATTTTGATTTTATACAGAATCAGATATCTCTGGAAGGAAGAGGCCAATTCAATTCAAATCCCCATTTTTTTCTCTGAAGATTCCCAAAACTCCTGTCTGAGATTCTTTTCTTTTCTTATTCTAATTATTTTGTTAGTATTTTGATTAGATCTGCCCTTTAGTGACTGTAGTTCCTAGCCACATTTTACCTGTACTCTCTTATTGAGAAGTTAATCATGTCCTGTCTTATGACTGTTGTACTGCACCGTGAACTGCTTTTTAATCTCTTATTCTGATTCTTTTTTTCATATGTTTCTTACTTTTCAATAGGGTTCTAAGCCACTTATAGACAACATGGCATCCGATACTGCCACATAATTCCCTTATATATTTTCCACATATAGTAATGCCTGGCATGAAGGTGTTTTCTTTCTTCCTTTTCTTTCTTTTTGCTTGCTTTAATCCACATGCACCTAATTAATGCTCATATACCCAATTAAAAGAAAATTAAGTGAAAAGATTTAAGAGAAAATAGAGGTGGCAATAATTTTTAAGATACTTGTTATCTTTAAAGGACTAATAAGTGAGAAGAAAAATATAATTCATTCTTATAATCTCCCAGTACAGCGTTTTGCAAATCGGTATTTTGTGGAACACTTCATGGGCAGGGTTTCCTGAAGCAAATGCTTAGAATGGAGTTTAGCATTCAGGGTATTTATTAAGAACCAGTATCTGTGAATAGAAGTGGAAGCATCAGAATGGGCAGAGGAAGAAGGTGCATTGCCATTCACATCCAACAAAGCCTCAATTTATGCTGGAGGAGGTCTGCAGTTAACACAGCCCATCAGGGTTGTCCTGCATTTGCCTGAATCAGCCAGGCCTTTATATCTCTGCTTCTTTCCCTCACTGCATAGGGGCTGCACTTTAAGGAGAAATCTGTGGAATAAGTAGCATTTTGCGGCTGAGGCAAACCCTGAAGGAGTTGATAGCTGGGGCAAGAAGTTCTTTCTTGAAAGGGCATCTGGGCTGCACATCCCCGTGTCTCTCACCGTCTACCCCTTGATGCGGCTCAGATCCACTCCACATTTGTTCAGGAAGAAGCTCCTCCGGTACTCGAGTGGGAAGTACTCATTCTGGGTGAAACTTTGAAGAGGAAAGTTCGTGGAGCATACTGCAGCCCCCACCACTGTAGACGCTCTCAAGACCACTGTATACATTCTCAAGACTACAAGGGATGCTCATTTTTCCTTCTTCTACTAACCGTTGTAAACCTCCTCACCTTCAGCCACCATGTCTTCTAAGCTTCAGACGTCATTCCAATTCTCGATCAGGAGAGCAGCTTCTGGATGGTATAGCATGTGGTTCTACCAGTGACTCTCATGTTCGTAGGTCCATTCCCACATTTACTTTGTTGTAAGGAGTCCTGCGATCTGACCCAATGTTATGTGGGGTTCCATGTGGGTCGATCAAACACCCCATAAGCCACTGGCAAAGTGGTGCTGACTTAGGCTACAGTCAGAAAAGTGAAACTGTGTTTGGAATCTATGTCTATTACTGTTGGAACAAACCTCTGGACCTTAGAAGAGGAAAGTGTTTTAATATATCCTACTTGCCACTGAGTGGCTGTTTGGTCTTCTTGAGGAATTTGCCACATCAGGGGCCCAGCGTTTACCTCTGCTTCTGGCAGGTAGACAATCAAAAGCAGTTGTGGCCGAATCAGGCTTCGTGAATAGAAGACCATACTGTTAGGCCCATGGTTAACCTGCATCTCTCCAACAACGACCACTCCATTCATATACTTATTGTGCCAAACTCGGGGTGGCCAGTGGCCAAGGCCGACTGATAACAGTGATCACGTCATTCTGTCTACTTGGTTGTTCAATGCTTCTTCCCTGTAGGACAGTCCCTTGTTGGTGTCAACACGTCACACAAAGATCCCACTTTGTGTTCTGTCCCATATGTTCTTCCACATACCTCTAGCTCAGGCCTCATTCCCAAATTCCAATTTGTCTTCTTTCAAGCTTCCTGGCCAGACTTTTTATGACTGCCCATGAGTTCTTATATATTCTAACCTTAAGCCACTTTTCTTTCTATATAGTTTGAGACCCTGGTGTCCCACTCTACCCTTTGAGATTATTTCCCCTTTTTTAAGGCCAATCCTCAATGGGGCTGCTGTGTAGCTGCCATTCCTTTTTGGCTTGCAGTCATATACCAAGCTGACACATCTAAAAACCAAACTGAGGTGTTTTCTTCCTGATCTTAAGAAAGCTCTCATATGACCACAGGTGTGAGCTGAGGAAGGAGTTTTGGAGCACCATTGGGAGTGACATGGGAGACTGGATTACCAGTTTGCTTGTGCCCCACAAAGCAACAGGACAAAAGTGCATCATCGCAGATTTACCAAATACCACTCCGTCCCACAATGGAAATCTGGGCCTGCTGCACCACGAGACTCGACGGATCTGACAGAACCCAGCTCATGGTGGGAAGCCCCAGATGCATGGTTGTTTAGTGTCTCATAACTTGTCTTTTACTCATATCAGACATTCCAAACACACCTTACCACTAGACAACTAAACATGTTACTGATGTAGCAGGCCTCTGAATTTTCATAGGGTTTACCTCCTATCTTCCGGAGCTCATGCGTCTTACCAAAGCCTCCAGTGTGCTAGCTGCTTCTTGGTCATCTGGCTCAATTACCACAGTCGAGTGATATCCACCACTCATACATTTCCCAGTCTACGTTCTGACCATGGAGTAACAGACTTGCGTTGGTTGAACATTTTACCTCCTCTGGGACTCAGCCACTGTGACCATTAAATCCTAGAACTGGTCCTCCACTTTCCCTTCTCTCCCACTTCAGAAGATGAGAGCATCTTCATAAGCTACCAAGGAGTCCCTCTGACTTTCAAAACTGGCTTTCAGTTTCCTGGTGACAAATCAGCTTTTTGTTTTCATGTTTGCAGTACCAGTGGTGCTTAGCAACAGTTACCCCTTCCCATCATCCACATAGATACTATTTCCTCTGGAATTCTCAAACATCCGATGCATCACCCCAGCCATTGCATTCCTTTCTCTCTGTACAACATCCCAGTTCACCACCAGTGAGAATCTGAACAATGCTACTGCCATCTGGTGCCAGGAGCCCTCTGTGATTACTTTACTACCTGTAATGGGGTCTCTGTTGCCTGCTGGGCAGTAAGTTATCTAGCTCCCAAATCCCATCTTATTGCCTGGTTTCTCAGACCACCCCTGGTAACAAATTCACAAGCTATTTATTGGGATCAACCCTGTGAGAAAGAAAAGACTAGAAGCAGGATTAAGCAGAAAAGTGCAACTGCTATGTAGGCCAAACAACACCTCATTCAACCCCATGGGGAGCACTGGAGTACGTAGTTAGTCAAAGCTATCTTACATTTGGGCAAGATGGCTAGGTCTTTACACTCCCACATCAACATGCAATTGAATGTGGGCCAACCTCCCTTCTGACCACTGGGAAGGGAAAACCACTGGGTAAGGCTCTCTGTGACTGAGGCAAAGCATAAAGGAGCTGACAGCTGGGGCAGAAGGTCATTCCTTAAAGAGGTATCTGGACAGCACATCTCAGAGTCCACTACAATTGTTCTGCAGGATGTTATAGGACTGATGGAAAACAGTGCTGCACTCTCAAATCATAATTGCTCACTAAAGAAATTTAAACAGATTCCTTTATTGCAGAACTTCTCAGAGCCTTTATAAGGCTAATATGCAATGTGATTCCCTAGACAGAAACAGAAAAGATTTCCAAGGTGCTTTTATTCAGTTTATACTAGTTGGAAAAAATAGTGATCTATTGTGATAGTGTTTTTTTTTTTAACAATGATAGAGTCCCAAGTGAACTCCTATTCCTGGGAAAACATATTCACAATTAAATATATCAGGAATGCACTGCTTTCCAACAACACAAAGAATAGTTTCAGAGTTATAGAGAAAAGCAAGTTCTTGATGTAGCTATCCCTCTTACGATGGCTTTCAAGGTGTGATTTTTCTACTAATTAGCAATTTCAGTTGAGTCTTTTAAAAGTTGTCTACTCCTAAAGGGCTCACCAGTCACGTTTACCCAATGGATTGGTACTGTCTCTGAAGAAATGGCTTGAGAGGTGAGTCCTGCTATGTTTTGGGGAAGTCATCAAAATTATTCGAAAGGGGAAAGAGGATGTAACCAATGTCCTATCTTGACTACCGCAAGTTCAGCATTTCTCTACACAAAGAGGTTCCCTGTGATGTTATATTTTAAGTGCTCAGAAGATCTTTCGGTTACGCCTTTGTCTCTGATTGTGGAAGAAGAAAAAAGTCTTTTGCTCTTCTTATGAAAAATATTTAGGACAAAAGACCCCCCAAAATCCATTTTTGTTTTCTTTCACTAAAGTAGTCAAAAATATTTACAATGGAAGTTGAAAATAATTGAGTGGGTCTGAATTCATGTCCCTGTTTATAGAATCATCTGCACATAGCAGTATATAGTTTAAACTCCTTTGGTTCTTCTTAGAAGGAAATGCTAAGACAGTTCACAGTGGATTTTTACCTATTGCTTACACTAAAGCATTATACCTTAGAAAAAATAGTGTTCTGAACTGGGAATAAGGTGGGCATTGATACAACTTTACTTCCTGATGCCTCTGATTCGATCCTGTACAATTTACATAAGGAACTCTCTGAGCTTCCATTTCCTCATGAGTAAAATGGAGATTATTTATAAGAATTAGTTCTTTGTGAGAACTGGAGACATTGTATGTATTAAATCTAGTTTCCTACCCAGAAACCAGTATGATTCAGTACGTGGTGGTAGTTATTATTGCTGTCAGTATAAACATTGAGGTTACTATTCCCCTTCCTTTTTCCTGAAATTTCTATTTGATTTTAAAATCAGCCAATTAAGTAGATAGTGACTACCTAAGTCTACTGGCTTCAGTATGTATATTTAAATAATGTAAAGTGTTACAATGACAAACACTATTTCCTTTGGCAAAGATCTATCTGTTGCATTTTGCTGAAATGACAAATAGCTCTTGCATATATGGCGTCAGTGAAGCTCTTAAACAAACTGCCCTTCTGTAATTACAAAGAGAACACCGTCCCTAATACTGCAAGTATTTTTTTTTTAATTATTTAATGGTAATGGAAACAGTGTAATAGGAGCTCTTATGGTGCCTTCCACCAGTGCTAATTAAATTATACGGTGAATACATGTGCAATTGATTTAAATGTCTTAGATCCTTTTCAGCATTGTTATGAATAAATTCACATATGCTTACAGATCCTAATGTGGTACTTTATTCCATTATCCTGAGTGGTTTGCCTTCTATGTCTGTGATGAAAGACATACAAGGGAAAATGTGTGTCTGTCAAATGCCCATTGCAATGAGAAAGCAATTATCCCAGGAAATGCTATAACAAGGGTTACCAGCTTCTGAGACTATGAATTTTATAGTCTCATCTGTCCCTGTTTCTTCTGAACATGGGATAGCTACTCAGACATAGGAGAGAAGAAGGCAGGGAGAAATTGGGTTTAGGAGACGTCTCAGAAGATTGATGTGTCCAGAGACATCCATATAAATGATTTCCAATGTAAGCGTGCAGATCTCACTGGTCTTGACAATGTTTTGGCTTTATTACAACATGAGAAGAATTTTGAAGTATGTTTTTCTTAATGTTATTAAAAAAAAACTGTGATTTTTGTCTTTCTGACTTTGGAAGGAAGGGCATTAAAATGGTCTTTCCTTTATGAAATGAGAATGAGAATAGGTTGTGGTTTTCTGTTTTATTTTGTATTAGTGTTCTTACTCGGTCAAGCAAAGCACTTGACAACTCTTTATCAGTTACCCAGGTTGATGGAGATGTTAAAGGTCTCAATAAATAAATAAATAAATAAAGTGAGAACTACTGATCTACAGAACTATATAACACTTGGTCCTGGTTCTGGTTCCTTCCTTCCCCCAGGAGTTCATTCTTCTAAATCCCTTAGGAGTAAAATCTAAGACAAACCAACATTGATTCACCATCACTGTTACTATATCATTTAAGAAGTATTTTATTTAACTTACTATGTAGGTGCTATGGAAGCTATATCTAAGTAAGATATAAATGTGAACTAGGTGAACTTGCTTCCCCAGTCCATTCACTAGGAATCAGTAGTCATGTTATTTTAAGGTCTCTGGACTTGAGATCCTCATAAGGAAAAAGAAACTCCATCTTGCCAGATTACTTCCTGAGAAATTAATGGTAGTGCTAATGAAGATAATTAACATTTACGTGGGACTCTAAAGTTTATAAAATATTGCTATCTCATTTAATATATAAAATAATCTTTTGAGGTGGATTTGACTACCCCACCGTTCAAAGGAAGTAATTAAAATCCCAAAACAGAAAAAAACTTTAAAAACCTGAAACCATCTAGCTAGTAAGTGACTTAAACCTAGATTTTCTACCCAAGTTCAAGTACTCTTCTCTATAGCACAGCTATGTCGATCGACCAGTGGAAAATTTCTCCTATGCCCCGGATGTGGGTTAAAAGAGGATGATTCATTTCCCTTTTCCCCTCAAAGGTGATACGCTTTAGAAACTAGAATCTAAGACCCACTTATCTAGTCCCAGCTTGAATTGTCCTTCATGTTCGCCCGCGTTTCCCTGTCCTTTCCTAACAGCCTCTGTGCCCTGGGTTCTCCCAGTTTTCCTACAGAAAACTGCTGCTGCCTCAGATTCCTTCCTTGTTCCTGGTGTCTGAGTTGCCCCTGGAGATGGCACAGCCAGGGGGCTCCTGCCACCTCTACTGTACCATTAACACTAGAGGGCAGCATAGCAGAGTCCCACTGAGCATTTAAGCGAAGACCATTGGGTCCCAAGGCTCTTCATGGCATGCATCTGTCAAGCCTTTGGAGTTACTGGGAAGCAAGGCTGCTAACTCCACCCAGCATCACAAGCCTAGCTGTTTTGTCATGTTCTTCCTCTGGCTCAAGTGAGCTTAGTTCCCTCAAGGCTATGCAAGGCAAAGTGGGGGACATTGCATCCAACTAGACGACAAGATCCACGGCCCCCATTCCCTCTTCTGCTTTTCATATATGTGAACACATACACAAATTGATTCAAAGAACCACCCTGAGCATTCCAAAGCTTCCTGCGAAAACATGCAAAATAAAATACTGACCTTGGATTTTATTCTTAAAAGAAGATTAAAAAAAAAAAAAAAAAAAGAAGATTAACACCAGGCCAACTCAAATGGGCAGGACTTCAAAAGACTCTGGGAAGCTGATGATTTAAAGTGTCATTTTCAATGTCTTTTTTTTTTTTTAAAGGGCCAGGGCTTGGATGTTTCCTCAGGCAGGTTTTTGCATTTTTGCAGTCCTAAGCAGCTCAAAATTGAATTAGAGCAGATTTTTGCAAACCATCATGAAGAACATGTATTTACCAGTTTTAAAAGCTTCCTGGAAGATTTAAGCGGGCAGGAGTACTTCAGTCACAATCCATTAACCCTATTTATCATCCATTGAAAATGTCTAAGTGGGAAAACATTTTCAATCTCTGCTAATGTGCCTAGAACTGATATAGCGTGTCATACTTAATTCCCACACTGCATTATGGAGTTGTGTTCTGGATTTGTGCATCCGAAGGTGGCAGAGCTCACAAATTCAGGATCTCATTCCTGCACAGCCAGACGGCACGACTAAGGCTGAGGTTTCCATCGTTTAACGGAGCAGGAATCAGAGCCATGCGAATTGGTTTCTTAGTCCCCTGCTCGGTACACTGTACAGCCTCCCTAACCCAGAAAATGTGGCTTTGAACATAAAATGTCATGAGTCTGATTTATAAATATTTCTTCAGCTCTGAAGGATATTTTTGCCTGTGTTATTTTGGATCTTTTGGCGGTTTTCTGTATTGATTTTGCACAATGTTTACTGAACATCTATTTAGATGTGACTGGGTACCAATTGGCCCCGTAAATAACATTTATTGACAATTTACTGTGTTTTAGTCACTGTCCTAAATAGCTTATGGGCGTTGTCTCATTAACTACTTGCAACTGCTCTATGACTTAAGCGAGGAAGGTATGATTATCATATCAAGTTCCTAAGTAAGGGAACTAAGACTCAGAGTTGAAGTAATTTGCCCAAAGACATACAGTGATTAAATGTGATTCAAGCCCAGTCCTGTCTGACTCTGAAGCCTAGCTCCTATTCTATAAAACATGAGAAGCGCCGGAGCATAGGCCTGAGGAATAAACACACATAAACACCTATTACGTAGATTAGCATAATGTCAATCATTTCATACCGAAGTATATGAAAGCAGAAAAGTCAGGTCAAGCCCTAAGGCAAATCCAGGGGGAAAATACTAAAAAGGGGTGAGTCCAGTATCTGGGTTGAAAGTAAAGAAAGTCATTGGGGGGCCAGGAGGTCTGCCGGGGAAAGTAGAGCAAGAATGTGCAGGAAAGACCATAAGGGGAGCAGGGATGAGGCAAAGAGACAGGGCAAAAACAGGGGCTAGGGTTCAGATGAGCCATGGAGCAACAAAGGGTCAGACCCTTCATCAGGGTGGGACCCGTGCAAGTCACGCATCCGTCCTTTGCTGAATCCAGGATGTTTGGCAACTCTCCTGTGAAGGCTCATGCCAGTTATCAAGGGTGAGGTGGACCAAGTGAAAGCATCTCACAGGAATGGAGGTCAAAGAGTGCTAATAACTGCAGCAAATAGAGAAGGCCTGCCACCGAAAAGATTCCAACTTGGGCGGGAAATTATAGAGAGGGTTGCCCTTCGTAGGGGGGAGGGGCTGGGCACTCTTGTGCAGGGCTCAAGCTGTGTGGCCCTAACCACCCACTGAAATGCCTGAGCCTTTCCTTACTTCCACTCCCAACTGGCTTCAGGCAAAATCCTTCACACCCTCCTCTGAGATCTCAAAGCACTGGGCATATATCTCTGTGTGGTACTGATTATGTTACAGTAAGGGTGGGTCTTATCCACGAGCTGTGAGTGTTCTGAGGGCATGTCCATTGGATTAAAATTATTTTTAAAAACCTAGTAACTCTGCCTTTAACAAACACACTCAATGGTCTTCCCCTTAGTGACATTTTTCAAACCCTTCGTGGCTCCTTTTGTTTTGCCTTTGTTCCTGGTATTTCCTATGTGAGACTTATTGAGGGAAATGAATGAGTAGGTGAGCAGGGCAAGTGATGGGAGAGAAGGAAAGGTACCAATATTGTAGCTTGGGCGCCCAAGAGCCTACACCAACTGGAGGTGGCTTAGCACCTACATGTGTATGGATTGCCTCTCTATAGGTTGTGCTAAAAAGAACCAACTCAACTCAGTTTACCTGCTTAGAGCCCTCTGGAAGCATGACTGCCCCTTTGGCTCTCTGGGGGAAAAGACCCGTCCTTATTTGGAACAACCTTGTGTCCTTGGGTCTTCACCCCCTGATCCACAGAAGGTCTGTGCTGAAGTGGCCAGGCTTCACAGGAAGTAATGGTAGGGGAAGCCGCTCTCGCTGGTAGCTCAGGGGAGAACGTGCTTCAGCGGCCCTATTGTGCAGGCAGGTTGGGAAGATTACCCACTATTGCTCTGTGTGTCCCTTTGTTTTTTTGTTTCTTTTCCATGTATCTCTGTGCTTAATCATCCTTCCTGAGCCTGCCTTCTCATTCTGATTTTAATCACACATGAGAAGGGATAATGCAGCTCATTTGCTAGACTCACTGATGCTCAAGTAGATTATTAGTTCCATGTCTTGAAATTACTATGCTCACTGAGGTCAGCCAAGAATATAATCTTTGCTTGCAGAGAAAGAGGTAAGTCCTAAACAATGACATTCCAAGAGCTGTTCTTTATGTAAAGAGGAAATGTACTGATTGTCTGGTCCAGACATGGTTAAAAAAAGTAAAATAAAATAACAAAAACAAACAAGCATTTTCTGTTCCTCTGGGAGGAAAGTGAGAGGAGATGACATGAATTAGAGGAGGCAAACTTTGTGCGGGGTTGTGACGTTCACCTCTTACTTGTGCTGCTTCCTCAGCATGGACTTCTCTCATTCCTCATTCCTCATCTGCTCCATACTGGGGAGAAATACAGTTTTGTGGCTGAGTTCTGGAATCATAGAAACCTGAGCTTGAATGCCAGCTCCTCCATGTATATGCTACTTAAGTTTTCAAAGGCTCAAAATTTCCTTATGTAGGATGTAAGTAGTTCCTGAAGTTACTGCCCGACACATTACAGAGTATTCAACAAATATTAGAAATTACAGGTCTAAGACGTCAAAGGCAAACTCAATCTTATCCCCCATTGAGTATTTTCTTTACGGAACTGCCATGTGTTAGAGTCTTTACCAGAGTACGTAGGGATGGAATAAGACCCTCAGATATTTTATTTTTCCCATTCTCGCAGTTAGAAAAAATGGATTGAATTATTTCAAAAATTAACAGTTAGAAGCTTTCACATAAATATCCTGATAACTAGCTTCTTTTGAAAATTCAGAAGCCCTGGCAGTACTGGCCATCACCTTTTCCACATAGTAACAGTTCCCTCTAGCTCAGTAGGTGCTGCCCTCCTGAGATAAGAATGCTCTCCAGTGTGACACAGACTCCATCAATCTCTAGTGTCTCCCAGAGAACAAGACTCATTGTCAATTGTCATTTTTTTTTACTGGACTTTTATGGCTTTTTTTTCTTAAAGAACAGAAAAATTCTATTATATTACCTTATTTATGCAAATTAATTCATTTTGTAATCAGCTCCCATTTTTTAAAAAGCTTCTTTGGGTATTGACTAGAATTGTACTGAATAGATAAATTTGAGAATAATTGATACCTTATGTTTCTAATCCACGATTATGGCCTATCTTGCTACTTTTTAGGTTATCTTTAAATTCTCTCAGCAATATTTTATAGTTTTCATTGTAAAGGTTTTACCCATATTTTGTTAAGTATTTGTTAGATATTTGACTTTTTGATGCTATCATAAGTAGGATTTGATTTTTAACTTTATTTTCTAATTGTTTTATCATTTATGTACATTGACCCATTTATCCTGCAACATTATCAAATTCACTTATTAATTTTAGTAATTTTGCAGATTTTTAAATATCTTCTACATGAAAAAAATCAGGCTTTTTCTCTTCGGTCTTTACAACTTTTCTTGCCTATTACACTGGTGAGAACCTTGAATATAATACTGAATAAAATGACAAGAGTGGCCATCATTGCCTTTTTCCCATTCTTAGGAGAAAGCATTCAATATATTCATAGATACCCTTTATTAAATGGTCAAAGTTATTTTTTATTCTTAATTTGCTGGGAATTTATATCATGAGTGAATTTACTCAAATGTTTTTCTGCTTCTATTAGACAATTATCGGATTTTTTTCTCCTCTATTCTTTTAGTGTAGTTCATTACTTTGAATGATTTACAAAGGTTGAAATTCTTGTATTGCTTAATAGATTATGACATATTAGTCTATAAGACTTAAAGTATCTTCAAATATATTGAAATATTAAAAAAAATTTAAAAAAAATATGTGCTCTTTAATTGTTGGGTTTAGTATTCTGTAAATGTTAATTAGGCCTACTGGGTTGATTGTGTTATTCAGAACCTCTATATCCCTGTGTATTCTTTTATCAACTTTGTCTGACAATTACTGAGAATACAATATTAAAATCTCCAACTATGATTACAGATTTACCTATTTATTTCTTTAGTTCTGTCAATTTTTTTTTTTTTTTTTTTTTTTTGCGGTATGTGGGCCTTTCACTGTTGTGGCCTCTCCCGTTGCAGAGCACAGGCTCCGGACGTGCAGGCTCAGCGGCCATGGCTCACGGGCCCAGCCACTCCGCAGCATGTGGGATCTTCCCAGACCGGGGCACGAACCCATGCCCCCTGCGTCGGCAGGCGGACTCTCAACCACTGTGCCACCAGGGAAGCCCTAGTTCTGTCAATTTTTGCTTTATAAATTTTGAAGCTCTGTTTTTAGTTATATACAAGTTTAGAATTATGATGTCATTCCACTGAAGTAATTCCTTTATTATTATGAAATGACTAAATTTATGTGAAACATACTTTTTCTTTCTTAGGCTGTTAACATGGTATATCATTTCCTAAACTTTCTCTTTCAAACCATCTGTGTCTTAGCATTTAAAGTGTTTCCCTTTTATGTTTGGTCCTTGCTATTTTATCTAGTCTGACAATATCTAACTTTAATTGGAGTGTTTAGTTTATTATATTTGTGTACTAATTTGCTATTGTTTTTTATTCATCCCATATGTTTTAAGATTTTTATGATTTTCCCCCTCTTATCCTGTTATCTTTAGGTTAATTAAATATCTTTTGCATTCCATTGTATTCCCTGTATTGTCTTTTTATCTACTGTATAACATTTTTATTATTTTTTAGTAGCTGTATCACAGTCTATATAGAATCAATATTGAGTCAGTTCATATTTCACTGTTTTCAATTCACCTTCACATTTGACAAATGTAAGAACCTTATGATACTATAATTCCATTAGCACTCACTCCCAGCCTTTTTTGCTACTACTGCATATATTTTACTTCTATTATTTGTACTCCTTCAGTTTGGAGAAGGTAAGCGCAAGAAAAAAATTTTCTTTGAAAGCTCAACTTGAATCACTGGATGTATCATGTGATAACAATTTTGGGGGGAAAATCTATCAAAAGACACAAGGAAAAACAAATTCAAGTTCAAAAGAGAAATAGGACACACACCCGTGTGCACACACATATACACATATATATTTTCTACTTCCCAGGTGTAACAACATAAATAAATAAGTACATTTGGAGAACTAGAACAGACATACAGATTCCCAGCAGCAAAGATGATCCCCTCTCATCTTCCTCAATTCCCTCAAACTGCTTGTTTGGAGAAGGGGGGTGGGGGAGCAACAACACTTCCGTTATCTGTTAGGCTCAATTAAGACAACAGCTGTGTTCCAAAATAAACAAGAGAAGAGGCTATTTTGCATTAGAATGCATTAGAGGAATAGCACTAGGGAAGCACAGATGGCTTTAATCAGGGACATTGGAAAATTACCATTCTCTTCATTTTTCCAGTGTCTGTGTGACTCAGGTCTCAAGAACCATATCCCTACTCCCTACCATAGACAATTAGGAATAGAGGTTTTTATCACTGGCTGTGATGATTGTGCCTTTTTAGAGCTAATCTTGTAGGGATGCATGCCCATTTCTTTATTGGCAATTTATAGCATTCATGCTTGTTATGTATTGGAGAAAGGGGAAAAAATTTGGAGCCAGGTTCTAAAAAGATAGTTGGCAACAGAGGTGTCTATGAATAAAACTCTTCTGGGCATTTAAAATGGAAATAAAATGACACTACATGATATGCTAAGTCCCAAAGCTAAATGGCAAACTGAGGATCAGAAATCCCGGGTTCCATTCCTGGTTCAGCTAATAACTCATTTTATAAACTCTGTTTGCTGTTTCCATGTTATTAAAATGTCTCTAACTAAAATTGCTCACTACTCAGTATCTCTTATTCCTTCCTCAACTTTCTGAACAGAGAATAAGATTCTCTAAACTACCCAAAATAGAGCTGAGTACATTCCAAGGAATAGAAATGAATACAGATAGATAAGTAATAGTAACAAAAAGTCTGCCTGTCTGGGCGCTAACACCATTGACCACGAAATGCAGAAAGCTGCAAAAAGTTTATTTGGGGTCTTCAGAATTGCAGTTTTGGAGACACAGTTTCCGGTAAAACTGAAAGAGTGTTCTGGGGAATAGAAAGAATCAGGAGCTTAAAAAGGCAAATGCCACAAGGCTGTTTTGGTAGGAATTATGATTGACTCTGATGCAGGAAAGGAAATATTTGTCCTTAAGGAATAGACTGTCACAAATTATTTAGGGTAAGGATCCAATAAGTAGATAGGTTGTCATGAGTTATCTTAGGGTAAGAGTCCGATAAGTATCTTGACTTTCTGGAACACTGTGCTGGATGCCTGCATTGACAATAAGTGGCCAAAAGATTAGATTCCATCCAGGCTGAGACACGCGTGAGTCAGTTTCTTGATGGCCTCCCAGCTCCATTTTAGAGGACTCTCTTAGCAATACCGTATCCATCTTGATTTTCCTTTCACAGCACTTAACCTTAAATCTTGCTGCCTAGTTGAGTTGGTAAGAGCTCTTGAGGCTCTGGTTACTGTATGTGGCTGTTGGGAGCTGTTGGCCACTTACTTAATTTTATCGATGTAGAAGTCCCACTGCACTCAGCGTGAAGCGCAACGTTGCAAGCGATACATTTTTATAGCACAGCCTATGTGCTCATTGCAGTTGTGTGCACTGAAAAGCCCCATTCAAATAAAAGGTTTGTTTTCTTTGTTAGAGTGGCTCTTTGGTGAAGTTCCCTGACTATCCAATGGAATAGTCAACATATATGTTCAGGGGAAATGTAATTATGGTTATTTTTGATATTAAAAAAAAAATAGTGAAATCACTAATATCCCAGCCAGAAACTATTTGCTTCCTAATTAGAGTCTAAAAAGAAATAAAATTTATTATCTAAAAGCCTCAATTTGAATTCACCAAAAAGTAGATTTATTTATTTATTTTTACTTTTTTGGCCACTCTGGGAAGCATGTGGCATCTTAGTTCCCGACCACGGATCAGACCCCCGCCCCCTGGCGGGGGTGGTGGGGTGGTGGTGGTAGCGGGATGAATTGGGAGATCGGGATTGACATATATACACTAATATGTATAAAATGGATAACTCAAAAAAACAAACAAACAAACCCGCACCCCCTGGAGTGGAAGCTCGGAGTCTCAAGCACTGGACTGCCAGGAAAGTCCCGACCAAAAGTAGATTTAGACAAGCTTTGAGATATTTCACGTTTTTAAATTTTACTTTGTCTTGTTTTTAGTATTTAAATTTTAAAGATTTAGTGATGAAGTTTTTTAAAAAGATCAATTATTTTTGGTGATGCTTAACCTTCCACTGTTGACATTGATTCTGCTACTCCATATCCAGTAAAAATCCTCTCAAACCCTAATTTCACCCCGGAATGCCTGATTTTAACTGAGCATGCTCTACCCTAAAGGACCTACTTCCAGTCCTCTCAGATTGTGACCTCAGGGATCACCGGTGGAGCTGATGTCCTCCTTACTCTCTACGACTACTTCCCAGCCTCTGACAAAAACTTCTGCTGCTTTGATGTCTAGGCTTTACAGCAAACCCACCATCCCCTCCCTTCTTGCTGTCATCTGTCACACCCTTGATTAGGCCCTCTTATTAACTACAGATTTTGGCACTTAGCCTATTACATTTTCTCCATTCCAAGCCCCGCTATAAATCCAGGCACTTATCCAGTGACCTATACTGCTTCTCCATCTTCCAGGCACACTCCCTGGTATAACTTAGTCCTTGTTGTACCCTTTAATGATATTACTTTCAAAAACTTTTCCCTCTCCCAACACACTACTTTGATCTTTATCATCCTATTTACTTTTCAACATGATCAACGATTTTCCATAAAAAGAACAATTGAGCAAAAACCTTTTCTGACCTGCCATTTCCCTCCTGATTCATCTAACACCCTGTCTCTCTATTCCCTTTCAAAGTCAAACTTTACATGGAGTTACATACACTCAATAGGCACACTCCACTGTAATGTAGCTTCTTCTCCACATTACTTACCAAATGCCTCCCTGACACTGAATTCAGGGGATGTTTGTCAATCTCATCCTACCTGATGCTGCTGACCACTTCCCTGTTCTTACGACATTCTGTTCCTCTGTTCCATCTCATTGTTCTGCTTTTCCTCCTCCTCACTGCTCCTTGCCTTGTCTTCTCTAACATCTTTTCTCCTTTCTCCCTGCCGGCATTAAATTCTGTAGTTACCCAGTGCTGTTCAAGACCCTCCACTTTACGCACTCAGTATCCTCTCCCTACAAGAATTTAGCCATGCCTTCAGCTCTAATTACCACCAATTTAATTTACAACTCAATCTTTATCTCCAGGCTTCCCTCTGCAGTCTAGATCAATATATCCACCTGCTTGCTTGACAACTCCACATTGATGTCTCAATAATACTTCTTTCTTGAGACAGCCTCATCCACCAGAGGGCAGACAGCAGAAGCAAGAACTACAATCTTGCAGCCTGTGGAACAAAAACCACATTCACAAGAAAGATAGACAAGATAAAAAGGCAGAGGGCTATGTACCAGATGAAGGAACAAGATAAAACCCCAGAAAAACAACTAAATGAAGTGGAGGTAGGCAATCTTCCAGAAAAAGAATTCAGAGTAATGATAGTGAAGATGATCCAGGACCTCGGAAAAAGAATGGAGACAAAGATCGAGAAGATGAAAGAAATGCTTAACAAAGACCTACAAGAATTAAAGAACAAATAAACAGAGATGAACAATACAATAACTGAAATGAAAACTACACTAGAAGGAGTCAATAGCAGAATAACTGAGGCAGAAGAATGGAGAAGTGACCTGGAAGACAGAATGGTGGAACTCACTGCTGCTGAACAGAATAAAGAAAAAAGAATGAAAAGAAATGAAGACAGCCTAAGAGACCTCTGGGACAACATTAAACGCAACAACATTCACATTATAGGGGTCCCAGAAGGAGAAGACACAGAGAAAGGACCAGAGAAAATATGTGAAGAGATTATAGTCGAATATTCCCTAACATAGGAAAGGAAACAGCCACCCAAGTCCAGGAAGCGCAGAGAGTCCCATACAGGATACACCCAAGGAGAAACACGCCAAGACACATAGTAATCAAACTGGTAAAAATCAAAGACAAAGAAAAATTACTGAAGGCAGCAAGGAAAAAACGACAAATAACATACAAGGGAACTCCCATAAGGCTAACAGCTGATTTCTCAGCAGAAACTCTACAAGCCAGAAGGGAGTGGCATGATATACTTAAAAGTGATGAAAGGGAAGAATCTACAACCAAGATTACTCTACCCCCCAAGGATCTAATTCAGATTCGATGGAGAAATCAAAAGCTTTACTGACAAGCAAAAGCTAAGAGAATTCAGCACCACCAAACCAGCTCTACAACAAATGCTAAAGGAACTGCTCTAAGTGGGAAACACAAGAGAAGAAAAGGACCTACAACAACAAGCCCAAAGCAATTAAGAAAATGGTCATAGGAACATACATATCGATAATTACCTTAAACGTGAATGGATTAAATGTTCCAACCAAAAGACACAGGCTTGCTGAATGGATACAAAAACAAGACCCATATATATGCTGTCTACAAGAGACTCACTTCAGATCTAGGGACACATACAGACTGAAAGTGAGGGGATGGAAAAAGATACTCCATGCAAATGGACACCAAAAGAAAGCTGGAGTAGCAATACTCATATCAGATAAAAGAGACTTTAAAATAAAGAATGTTACAAGACACAAGGAAGGTCACTACACAATGATCAAGGGATCAATTTGAGAAGAAGATATAACAATTATAAATATATATGCACTCAACACAGGAGAACCTCAATACATAAGGCATCTGCTAACAGCTCTAAAAGAGGAAATCAACAGTAACACAATAATAGTGGGGGACTTTAACACCTCACTTACACCAATGGACAGATCATCCAACATGAAAATAAATAAGGAAACAGAAGCTTTAACTGATACAATAGACCAGAGAGATTTAATTGATATTTATAGGACATTCCATCCAAAAACAGCAGATAACATTTTCTTCTCAAGGGCACATGGAACATTCTCCAGAACAGACCACATCTTGGGTCACAAATCAAGCCTCAGTAAATTTAAGAAAACAGAAATCATATCAAGCATCTTTTCTGACCACAATGCTATGAGATTAGAAATGAATTACAGGGAAAAAAACGTAAAAAACACAAACACATGGAGGCTAAACAATACATTACTAAATAACCAAGAGATCCCTGAAGAAATCAAAAAATACCTAGAGACAAATGACAATGAAAACACGACAATCCAAAACCTATGGGATGCAGCAAAAGCAGTTCTAAGAGGGAAGTTTATAGCTATACAAGCCTATCTCAAGAGACAAAAAAAATCTCAAATAAACAATCTAACCTTACACCTAAAGGAACTAGAGAAAGAAGAACAAACAAAACCCAAAGTTAGCAGAAGGAAAGAAATCATAAAGATCAGAGCAGAACTAAATGAAATAGAAACAAAGAAAATAATAGCAAAGACCAATAAAACTAAAAGCTGGTTCTTTGAGAAGATAAACAAAATTGATAAACCACTGGCCAGACTCATCAAGAAAAAGAGGGAGAGGACTCAAATCAATAAACTTAGAAATGAAAAAGGAGACACTACAACAGACACCGCAGAAATACAAAGCATCCTAAGAGGCTACTACAATCAACTGTATGCCAATAAAATGGACAAGCTGGAAGAAATGGACAAATTCTTAGAAAGGTATAACCTCCCAAGACTGAACGAGGAAGAAGTAGAAAATATGAAAAGACCAATCACAAATAATGAAATTGAAACTGTGATTAAAAATCTTCCAACAAACAAAAGTCCAGGACCAGATGGCTTCACAGGTGAATTCTATAAAACATTTAGAGAAGAGCTAACACCCATGCTTCTCAAATCTTCAAAAAAATTTCAGAGGAAGGAACACTCCCAAGCTCATTCTATTTGGCCACCATCACGCTGATACCAAAACCAGACAAAGATACTAAAAGAAAAGAAAATTACAGACCAATAACACTGATGAACATAGATGCAAAAATCCTCAACAAAATACTAGCAAACAGAATCCAACAACACATTAAAAGGATCATACACCATGATCAAGTGGGATTTATGCCAGTAATGCAAAGATTCTTCAATATACACAAATCAATCAATGTGATACACCATGTTAACAAACTAACAAACTGAAGACGAAAAACCATACGATCATCTCATTAGATGCAGAAAAAGCTTTTGACAAAATTCAACACCCTTTTATGATAAAAACTCTCCAGAAAGTGGGCATAGAGGGAACCTACCTTAACATAATAAAGGCCATATATGACAAATCCACAGCAAACATCATTCTCAATCGTGAAAAACTGAAAGCATTTCCTCTAAGATCAGGAACAAGAGAAGGATGTTCACTCTCACCACTATTATTCAACATAGTTTTGGAAGTCCTAGCCATGGCAATCAGAGAAGAAAAAGAAATAAAAGGAATACAAATTGGAAAAGAAGAAGTAAAACTGTCACTGTTTGCAGATGACATGAGACTATACATAGAGAATCCTAAATATGCCACCAGAAAACTACTAGAGCTAATCAATGAATTTGGTAAAGTTGCAGGATACAAAACTAATGCACAGAAATCTCTTGCATTCCTATATACTAATGATGAAAAATCTGAAAGAGAAATTAAGGAAATACTCCCATTTACCATTGCAACAAAAAGAATAAAATACCTAGGAATAAACCTACCTAGGGAGACAAAAGACCTGTATGCAGAAAACTATAAGACACTGATGAAAGAAATTAAAGATGATAGTAACAGATGGAGAGATACACCATGTTCTTGGATTGGAAGAATCAATATTGTGAAAATGTCTATACTACTCCAAGCAATCTACAGATTCAATGCAATCCATATCAAATTACCAATGGCATTGTTTACAGAACTAGAACAAATCATCTTAAAATTTGTATGGAGACACAAAAGACCCCGAATAGCCAAAGCAGTCTTGAGGAAAAAACCGGAGCTGGAGGAATCAGACTCCCTGACTTCAGACTATACTATAAAGCTACAGTAATCCAGACAGTATGGTACTGGCACAAAACCAGAAATATAGATCAATTGGAACAAGATAGAAAGCCCAGAGATAAGCGCACGCACCTATGGTCAACTAATCTATGACAAAGGAGGCAAAGATATACAATGGAGAAAAGACAGCCTCTTCAATAAGTGGTACTGGGAAAACTGTACAGCTACATTAAAAGAATGAAAGTAGAACACTCCCTAACACCATACACAAAAATAAACTCAAAATGGATTAGAGACCTAAATGTAAGACTGGACACTATGAAACTCTTAGAGGAAAGCATAGGAAGAACACTCTTTGACATAAATCACAGCAAGATCCTTTTTGATCCGCCTCCTAGAGTAATGGAAATAAAAAAAAAAATAAAGAAATGGGACCTAATGAAACTTCAAAGCTTTTGCACAGCAAAGGAAAACATAAACAAGACGAAAAGACAACCCTCAGAATGGGAGAAAATATTTCCAAACAAATCAACGGACAAAGGATCAATCTCCAAAATATCTAAACAGCCCATGCAGCTCAATATTAAAAAAACAAACAACCCAATTAAAAAATGGATAGAAGACCTAAATAGACATTTCTCCAAAGAAGATATACAGATGGCCAAGAAGCACATGAAAAGCTGCTCAACATCACTAATTATTAGAGAAATGAAAATCAAAACTACAATGAGGTATCACCTCACACCAGTCAGAATGGCCATCATCAAACGATCTACAAACAATAAATGCTGTGGAGGGTGTGGAGAAAAGGGTACCCTCTTGCACTGTTGGTAGGAATGTAAACTGATACAGCCACTATGGAAAACAGTATGGAGGTTCCTTAAAAAACTAAAAATAGAATTACCATATGACCCAGCAATCCCACTACTGGGCATATACCCAGAGAAAACCATAATTCAAAAAGACACATGTACCCCAATGTTCATTGCAGCACTATTTACAATAGCCGGGTCATGGAAGCAACCTAAATGCCCATCGACAGACGAATGGATAAAGAAGTGGTGGTACATATATACAATGGAATATTACTCAGACATAAAAAGGAACGAAATTGGGTCATTTGTTGAGACGTGGATGGATCTAGAGACTGCCATACAGAGTGAAGTAAGTCAGAAAGAGAAAAACAAATATCGTATATTAACACATATATGTGGAACCTAGAAAAATCGTACAGATGAACCGGTTAGCAGGGTAGAAACTGAAATACAGATGTACAGAACAAACGTATGGACACCAAGGGGGGAAAGCGGTGGGGGGTGGGGGGGGTGGTGTCATGAATTGGGCGATTGGGATTGACATGTATACACTGATGTGTATAAAATTGATGACTAATAAGAACCTGTTGTATAAAAAAATAAATAATAAAATTCAAAAAAAATTAAATTAAATTAAAAAAAACAAGACTTCATTCTTAAAATGTCCTAAACCACATTAATTACCTTCCTGCACCAACTCCCCTCACTTTGCACTCCAAGTAACTAAATCAAGCGTAGAAACTGGTTCTCTTCCAAAACTTGGTCAGTCCTATAAGTTGATTCTTATACTGTTCATCTTTGTCATTTTGTATCCATTTCCAAGTTCTGCCTAGGCTACCTTCTAATTATTTCTCAAATACATCTCACCACCTTCACCCTAATGCAACCTAGCAGTATCTCTTACCTGGACAACTCCATTGCAGTAGCTTCCTAACTGATTCACCTTTACCAACTCTTGCTTCTTTTCAATCAGCTACCCAAGTGATCTTTTCTCAAAATAAATCTTATCATGCTCCCCTAATGCTTGAAATACTTAATGGCTCCCCATCATACTGCATATAGAGACCTAATCCCTCCTCCAGTAGCCAGTTAAATTATACTCCTTTGGGTCTCCTCCAGATGTGGTTCCTCTGGGAAAACTTCCCTGGCTCCTTTGACCTTCCCCACCCCTGCAGCACTTTATGAAGTGGGATTCAGAAAGTTCTAAGTCAAGTCTGGGTGCAACTGATCAGGAAGCAATGAGAGAAGTCAGAACGCTGACTCATCCCCTAAAATCTGAAAATGCTGCTGGAAGAATTCTCCAGCAGAAAGGGTCCTATCTCTTTCAAATGCCGTCACCCTTCTTCACCAAGAACAATAATGCGTAATTTCCAGCTTCAACAGATGGTTTTTTTCCACGCCTGGCAAACATGGTCTTTTTACCCATTCACACATCAGCTGAGAGCATTCAGCAAAAACAGAATGAAGAGGTCTTTTTGCCTTCAAAAAAGTGACAGCAAATACTAAATAGCATGTAGTGTTCACCATTTCAATAAGCTCATTAGAGGTCCCTAGTCTAACTTTTATAGAATTATAAGGCTATAATAGAAACATTTACCAAAAGTGCTAGGCCATTTTTCAGAATGATCTGGTGTCCTCAACACTGAAGAAAATCATTTTGGAACACATTTTCACAGATCACCTTAATTCAACTTGAACTAAGTTCATTTATGAGAACTGCTGGGCTGTACATCTCAACTTATTTCTGCTTTGAATTTGCCTGCGATGGACACTGCTCGAGCTGCATGGACCATTGAGCAGAAAAGAACACTTCTGCCCTTCCTTGCCCTTCCTGATAATCAGAGGGAACTTATGACTTGTTACATGTTTCCATAATGAGGGCTTCAGAAATGGCCGTTGCACATAGCCTGGGAAGGGGCAATAGAAAATGGTCTTCTGAGTCCTCTGGAGCTATTATTGTTTCTGTTGAGAGCTGTGGAGGATGTGGACAAGAGAATGGAAGCAAACTCAGAGAAGCTGTTAGTCAGAGCTACACTCTCTGGGTCTGGGAGACACATATGAACCAGTCCCCAAACAAGGAATGCACGTTGCTCTCACCTATGCCGTGCTGCCTTCAACTTGCTTATGAAGTCCAGCTTCTTTGAGGGTCCTTCAGTCGCTGTTTTTTCAAATGAAATGCCTCTCACGTCTCTGTTCTAGGGTCTTTTCTCATTCTATTCACTCCTTCATCGCTTCTGTCATTTTGTATGTGGTAGTGGTTCCCAAATCATAGTTCTTGATCGGCTGTCCCTCGTGGGCTACAGACACAAGTATCTCTCTACCAACTGGACCAAAGTGCTTGGATGTCACATAGGCAGCTCAAACCTGACATGTCCAGATCTGAACTCAATATCTTGCTCTCTTCAAATATGCTCTTTTTCTAGATTCCCTGTGTTTATAGAAGGTCCCAACTGTCTTCCAAGTAGTCCAAGCCAGAACCTTGGTGTCTAAGTCAGCTATTGCTATAATAACACTGTGTAACAACCTACCTCAAAACTCAGTTAATACGTTCATTCTCCTGCCTGTAGGTCTAAAAGCTAACTATCATTTTATTTGATTGTGTGAGCTTGGCTGGGCAACTCTGCTTCCTCTGCAGATCAAGTAGCTTAGCTCAAGTTAACAGGATGTGGGTCCAGGTCTGGTCCGCATGTGTAGACTCTGGGGCCCAGGCTAAAAAGGCAAATGGCTACCCTGAACGTTTTCTTCAGATGCTGCATTATTAGAGGGAAAGAGCCAACCAGCCACACAAGGACACTTAAAGTGCTTGCTCACATTGCTCTGCTAACAGTCCATCAGCCAAAGCGAGTTTATGACCAAATCCAACATCAGCGAGGACGGAAGTAATATTTTCTCTCCAAGTAATTCAATCTATCAGACCCAGGCATCATTTTACATTATTCCTTCCCCTTACCGATACCCTACCACCACCTCTACCAGTATCATTCCCAATCAATTACTAAGCCCTATTCATTCATTCTCTAAAAATTTCTAGAATCAGTGGTACAGGACACTATCCTGCCCTTGTCTGAATTTCCACCACAGCTTCCAGTTGGCCTTCCTGGCTCCAGGCCTGCCACCAATCCTATTTCCACATTGAAGCTAGAGTGACCACTCAAAATCTTTTATTTTTTCACTTAGTAAGTACATACGTTTTACCTCCTACTATGTGCCAGGAACTACTCTCAACTCAAATCCAAGCCCTCAGGGAAGTTACATTTTAGTGACAGTAGGTGGGGAACAGGTAAATGGATGATGGATGATGTAGGTAGATGATAGATAGATAGAGAGATAGATAGATAGATTACATAGTATATCAGATACTGGCAAATACTGTGAGAGACGGAGGGAGCTGGGGAGCTGGGGGCAGGGGGTAGAGAATGTTAGGAAGGAGGACTGATCTTATAAATATAGGGTGAACAAAGGTCTAAATGAGAAACTGGCCTTTCCATAAAGGCTTATAAGAAGCGAGGGGAGGGGCTTCCCTGGTGGCGCAGTGGTTGAGAGTCCGCCTGCCGATGCAGGGGACACGGGTTCGTGCCCCGGTCCGGGAAGATCCCACATGCCGCGGAGCGGCTGGGACCGTGAGCCATGGCCGCTGAGCCTGCGCGTCCAGAGCCTGTGCTCCACAACGGGAGAGGCCCACGTACCAAAAAAAAAAAAAAAAGAAGTGAGGGGAATGGGATTTGGGGGCAAGACAGGTTTAAGTAGAATGTGCATGGAGACAAGGTGGGAGTGTGTCTGGGTGGCACACAGTGGGTGAGGGGGAAGGCTGCAGAAGTCAGAGAGGGTCTGGAACCACAAAAATGCAGACTCTGATTCAGCTCCCCAGCTCAGCAGTACGTAAACACCAATAGAATTCAAACTCCTTAATGTGAGTTCCAAGGCCTTCCTTGACTTTATCTTCATTTTCCTTTTAAATTCCAATTCTTATTTTACATTCTATGATCAAGCCATTTGGAACACCCTTCAGTTCTCTGAAGCTACATTGCTTTATCTCAACTCAGATCTCTGAATGTATGTCTCCCTTAATCTGAAACACAAATCCCCCACCCCCTCCCCATCACAGCTTTGCCTGGCTCATTCTTCCTTTCACTTGTGTTCTTAGATTTCTCTGGGGAAACCCTCCCTGCCCTCCAAAAGCATTTCCCGGTAGGATTTCCTCTAACAGAATGTCAAGGGCACACCGCACTAGCCATCTCTCTCAGCCCTCATCACATTGTGCAATAATCACCTGCTTGTTGTCTGAACTCCCTATTCCTCACTAGACACTGTCTTCCCCACCATTGTACGGAATCCTCCTGAAACAATGTATAGCATAGAGTGGGTACTCAGTATACATAGCATAAATAAATGTACAAAAATACTGTTCTAATAAGGAAAGTATTACACTCAAACTTGCTATAAGAAAATTATAAAGATTATCAGAGTTGGTAACATCATCATTAATAGAAGGGCACAGATATCTGGCTTTCTAATAGCTCAAGGCTGAGATTTAGCAACAATATACCATCTGCAAAGTGTTTATTTCCTATCACCCTTTACCCAGTCTAGTGCTGACTGTCTCATTCCCACAGGCAGACAGTCAAATATCTGTTAGATCATCCCCAATGCATTAGCAGGAAAGGTTTAAGAGTTGTGTCTCCCACTAGTATATACATCTAAACAGTCATTTCTTTAAGATAAAAATCTTCAAAACTTAAAGGATTTGTTTTTTAATGGTGGGATTTCAAGCACTGATAAAAACCACAATGAGAGGTATTTGGAGAAAGTGAGAACTCCTTGGAAGATTTCAAATTACACCAGGTAAGTGGTCACCTATTCCACATACAGATGATAAAAATCAATCCTTGAAATTCTGTCTGTATTATACTTTACACAGTATTCATATACTCTACCTCCTTTGAACTTTGTAATGGAAATCATGGACCAATTTTATAGATGAGTATTGGGCCGCACCCGGCAGGCCTGCGAGCCCTGTACTTGCCCATCCTCGAGACTGAAGAAAGAGCCCAGAGTCAGCAACAGAGACATCGATGGTTTAATGGATGGGGGATCTTACCTGTCTGAAACAAGGTCCTGGAGTGACACCTCACCATGTGGCAGAAGGCAGTCAAGACATGGCAACAGTCTCCTCTCCTGGCTCCTGGGGGGAGGGGGAGGTTACCAACATCAGATTGGCTCACCGGTTATCAGGGAAACTAGGAGAGGGGCATGCCCCTCACTGCCCCTTTGATAAGTTCTCAAGGAGTTCTGATCTAAAGGTTAGAACAATCACCAGCTGGGGCTAGGAGCAAGTGTGTAGGAAGGTCAGTCAGGTGAATAGGGTGTAGGTGAAGAAGGCACTGGTCCAGCAGGGGATGGATAGAGAGCAAAAGAATAGCCATCTTGGGTGGCCTGATCATACAACGAGGAAAACAAAGGACTTAGGGAATAGCATAAAAGGACAATAGCATAAAAGGACAGACTATAGGCCCAATGAAGCCAAAATTCAAACTGGAATTGAAAGCCTATACTTTTTCAAGGAGAGAGAGAGAAAGTTCGAGATGGAAAGAATAAGAGAGAGATAGAATGAAATTTAATAACATGAGCCTAAATTAACTATCTGGGATGTGTGAATCTGTAACCTGCAATTCTATAGTGTGGTCTTAGTTCTTGCATACCTCTCTTAGTGTGAGCGTTTGGTTGTGCTAAGTGTAATTCCAGTGTTTAAAATGGTAATATTTCCTGTACCATAACTCCAGAGCACAAGCTGATTTCTTTCAAAAGTGCTGTAACAGTAATTAAGAGCATAGACTCTGTAGCCTGATTACCCAAGTTCAAATCCTGGCTCTGAATTTTACTGATTTGTGACCTTGGGCAAGCGATTTAACCTCTCTGTGCCTCAATTTCTGTATCTATAAAATAAGCACACTAGCACCTTTGTCCCATAAGATTGTTGTGAGGACTACATGAGTTAGTATCTTCAAAATGGTGCCTAAAATAGTCTGGTACACTGTAAGTATTTATAAAAGGATCAACTATTATTGTCTCCTGCTCAACTGAACAAATAACTGTCTGTTCTAACACTGAAGAAGAAACTCTCCATGTTGGAAATATTGAAAGAAGCTAACACTGATCCCCAAGGCAGCATATAATTCATTTTATGCTGTGTATTATGGGTGTGAGGCTGCCACAGCTAACACTCAGGAAATGCATGTGATTTTTTTTCACATTACATTCAGGTGAAGAAACACGCTTTTAAAAAATGCCACCCTCTGGGTTTTTGTTTGTCTTTGGAGGGTCTTAGAATTGGAGGCGAAATGAGAATTTCAGCATTGAATCTGGGGATCTCATTCTAGAAATATACTGACTACCATCTGGATGGTGAAAGAATTTGTTTTAATTGTAATTTAAGAAAGAAGAGACCTTTATGAGCAATTCCATTTGATGAGGATTTTAGGACCCTAAACAAGGTGAAAACGACTCAACTGAAGAGACCTGGAAGTTTCCAAATGCCAAGGACCAGTTAAGAATGAAAAGCCATGATTCTAAGAACTCAAGAGTTAATTTAGGTTTCATTTTCTGAGGAACAGATGGTTCTTAATAAAGTTGCCTAGACAACAGCAGCTCAGTCTCAGGGCAACCGCCCCTATGATTTCTCACCGTCCAGCACCAGCTCACACCAACCCCATAAACAACTTCAAGGCCATGCAGGGCCCCTTGGAATGGCTGCTGGCTGCTGTTAGTAGACCCTTGTGGCTGCAATCAGAAGGATCAAACACATCTAATTCAGCCGACCCAAGGTGTGGGCAGGATGTAGGTCGCAATGCAGCAGCTGGTGCTAAGGAGGAATCTCATATGCCTCGAGCCACAGCTCGAGTCCCTCTCACAATAGACAAGGGAGGACCACCTCCATGGACAAACGCATTCTAAAGGGCACAAGACAATTTCACATAATTTTTACTTTTTTTCCTAAATATTTTTGAGTCTTTCATTTGTTTTTCTACAATGAGCGCTTTGTTTTTCTAAATGTCTACAATTATAAACATGAATATGTCTTATAGTCTGGAGGTAATTAATATTTTCCTACATATGGAGGTGCCGATGGATACTATAAGGTACCTTCCAAACTGAAAAATTTGAATCCTACCTGTCTCCTTCATGGTATTTTATCACAATTATATTCAGTGGCTGGATTTTTTGCTTAATGTCTCCCTTCCCTTCTAGACAGTAGGACCCATGAAAGTGGAGACTACATGGACCTCTTATACCAATATGACATCTGTGCCTGGCGTGGTGTCTTGTACAGAGGTAGGACTCAAAAAGTGATGACTGTATTGAATGAATGCACTGCCATTAAAAAAAATTATAAACGGTTTAAAATTACGGCTTTTTATGATAAATGTTATACATGATTTTGAAGCAAGTCCTTCTCTTAATTATATAGGGAATCATTTTAACAAGCTCTTTAGGTGAGGCAGATAAAAGGCAACCATGAGGAAGAAGTAAGCAAATAATACAAATGATAATGTTTCAGATTTACACTGTTAAGTATTCTGTATAAAGTGAGTATATCGTTCAGTGAATCTAAACCTATGCAGATTATGTCGGAATAAAGACAGATAGATAGAACACATAATAGGATATATGTATATATATATGGTTGCATAATAAATTACCCCAAAACATCATCTTAAAACAACAAACACTTATTATGTTACAGTTTCTGTTGGTCAAAAATCTGGGGGCAGCTTAGCTGGGAGTTCTAGCTCAAGGTCTCTCACGAGATTACAGTCAAGGGATGCCTAGGGTTACAGTCATCTCAAGGCTATTTGATTGGGGCTGAAGTAGCCACTCTCATATATATATATATGTGTGTGTATATATATATAAAAAATGTGGTGTGGTGTAACCACCACCACAATCAAGATACAGTATATTTCCATCACCGCCACAAAATTGTCTCATGCCTTTTTAAAGTCAATTCCTTCTCCCACTCCCAGACACTGACAACCACTGACACGTTCTCTGTCCTATCTCTATAGTTTTGCCTTAAACTACATATAAAAATTTATATGTAAACATAAATGAAATCATACAGTATTATACAATCTTTGCCTTGGGCTTTTTTCATTTTTTTATTACTGAGTAGTATCCCATTGTAGGGAATTTTATTCATTCACAAGTTGAGGGACACTTGGGATGTTTTGGGCAATTATGACTACAGCTGCTTAGACATCCATGTTCAGATCTTTGTATGGATAGCTTCAATTCTCTCAGGTAAATACCTAGAAATAGGATTGCTGTTGTGTTATATGGTAAGTATAGATTTAACCTTGGAAGTTAAATCATTTTCCAAAGTGGCTGTACCATTTTGCATTCCTACTAGTAACAAATTAGGGATCCAGTGTCCCACAACCCGGCCAGCACTTGGTATTATCAGTTGGTGTTACAGCTGTTGTTTTCATCTCAGCCATTTCTGTCCAGTATGCAGTGGTACTCACTGTGGTTATTATTTGCACTTCTTTAATGACCAAAGTTTTTGTATTTGTTTGCCATCCTATCTCTTCTTTGCTAAGTGTGCTTTTGCCCATTTTTTACTTGATTGTCTTGATCAGAGGCGAAGAAGAAACTACAGAAAGAGGAGAGTCAAAGGCTGATCCTTTCTTTGCCTCTCTAGAGTAAAAATTCAGAGAGGTTCAGCTGAGTCTGGCCAACCACAATACGGACTGCATAACTGGTATTCTGCACAGAGTATTAAGTAGGTCATAGCAGCTTAACCTTGGGAAACACAAACTCCCTGAAGTCACCTGGATCTTGCAGAGATATCTGCACTCCCACGCTCACTGCAGCATTATTCACATTAGCCAAGATATGGAAACAACCTAAATGCCCATCAATGGATGAATGTTTAAAGAAAATGTGGTATATACATACAATGGAATATTATTCACCTCATAAAAGAAGGAAATCCCGCCATTTGTGACAACATGGATGAATCTAGAAGACATTATGCTAAATGAAATAAGCCAGTTACAGAAAGACAAATACTACATGATCTCACATATTTGGAATCTAAAATAGTCAAACTCATTAGAAACAGAGATTAGAATTGTGGTTGCTATGGGCTGGGAGGTGGGAGGGAAGACGGAGGTGGTGATCAAAGAATACCAAGTTTCTGTTATTTAAGATAAAGAAGTTCTGGAGATCTACTCTATAAAACAGGGCTTATGACTAATAATACTAATAATATCAATAATATTTAGCAAAATTTAAAATATTGTATATTGCATATTTTAAATTTTGTTAAGAGGGCAGATCTTCTGTTAAATGCTCTTACCGCAAAAGGAAAATTAAAAAAAGTGGGTGGGAGGAAACTTTCGGAGGTGACGGATAAGTTTATAGCATTGATTGTGGTGATAATTTCACACATGTATACTTCTCTCCAAACACATGAGATTATATACATCAAATACCTACAGCTTTTGTACATCAATTATACCTCATTAAAATGGTTTAAAATAAAAGTAGAAGAAAAAAATGATAAGAAATCTAAGGTGTTCCAGAAGAACTGTATAGAGAAAATGGAGGAGAGAAAATCACCAAGTAAATAAGAAAAGAAAAATTAGCAGAATTGAAGGTCAAGTCTTCCTGATTGAAAAAAAGCCACTGAATGCCAATTAGTCTATTTCTTGGTTCAGCAGTGAAAACTACCTGCTGAGTGACAATAAGGTAAACAATGAAAGTTAACTTAAACAGAATTAACTACTGGGAAAATGGAGAGGGTGAAGGTGGAAGTATTGGTCTTGGTAAGCGTGTCAAGTTCTCCTCTTCACAACTGGCATCTTGGGGAAGATGGCTCTGGACCACCATGTCTTAGGGTTAACCTAGATCAACTAATAAAAACAGGAACAATTTACAATAATGTGCAACTAGCCAGTAATCTATACCTTGTAATTTCAGAAGGACTAGTTTTTTTCCCCTAATCTGTCGTGGATTAACATGTGGTCCTACCTTACATGACTAGTATGCAGATCACATCACCCACTGATGTGCTGGAGCTGGCTTGTGCTAGCCCAGGAGAGCTGATTGTTAAATTTTCAGTATTTGACATTACATTGGTGGCTTGAAATCAGCCATGATGGGAGTATTTACACCAGAAATCAGAAAACACTACAAATCAAAGTGAGGGTTTTTTGTTGTTGTTGTTAGCTTGTTTCTTCTAGAGAACCCGTCTACCTTACACCACTACAAACAATTCACCATGTAAGTCTAAAAACCCATAAAATGATCTACACCCTGTTCAGTGGGATGAGAGCAACAATGAATCATTGACTGTCGCAGCAATACCAAATTTCTATAGAAGTGTCTAAACGCTTTCTCTCAATTTTTGTACATACCTGGTCTCAGGTAGCAAATGGTTTGCAGACTGACCCTGATTTCTAGGACACATTGAGCAGCATTGCTGTAGAGTATGTAAGTTCTCCCCACCACCCTTAACTCAATTTCAGCTATCTTAATATATTTCTTTGTAGTTCCTAGGTTATCACACTTAATAAAACTTTAACATGTGCCCGAGATCAATTTGCCTAAAAAGTTTTACTTTAAAAATATTTCATAAAATTAAGAAAATTAAATGAAATAAAAAAACTGAAATGTTTAGGGAAGTTTCCAGCATACAGTAAGTGTTCAATAAATATATCACGAGTAAATACTATTGATAGATTATGAGCTGCTTAATGCAGGGACCTTGGTTTTTGTTTGGTTTTGGTTTCCTTTTATACGTATGCTCCTTAACACTTTGCAGGATGCTTGTCTCTTCATATGTGTCCAACATTTATTGCATAAATTAACGACGAACAAATAAATGATTGTAATGCTTGTCCTCTTAAACTTAATATAGACACTGTTTCTACACTGAAAGCAAAGCCACAAGGGGTGTTGGAGCCCAGGGATTTTGCAGACAGACCTCAACCTGCACAAATCCATTCTGAATATTTCCAAGCAAGCTGCCCATTTCCTGAATTTAGCCTTATGATGTGACGAAAGAAAATAATATGAGGATTTGTACTGAACTCAAATCTGAACTGAAAAATAGTCTTATTTGACCCTCTGGTTTTTCCAAAGGAGGATGAGTTATGCAGGTACAAGGTGGAAAGTGACCTGGGCCCCACTCATCTCACTTGCCAAGTGAGAAAACTGGAGATTTTCCTTGTATCTCTTAAATTCTACTATTTTACATGGCTAACCAATTGATTGTGCAGAAGAATTCTTGCTCAAGAATAAAACCTAGCTGTGCTCTGTGCCATGAAGAAGTAAATAACATCAGAGTTTTTTTGATTAGAGGAAATGGATTAGATTTGCTGGTTTCTTAGTGTCATCAGGAAAGACTTTATGGAAGCGGGGCTCATTTGACATGTCTGACTCAAAGTTTGTGGGTGCCTGAGTATCTGGTGTTTCTCTCTCTGTTACCTTCTATGCCAGCCATCTATCATCATCAGGAAACAAGGTGCTAACTGCCACGAGATTCAAGAAGTAGGACATGTTTGCAAAAAATATTTAGGGCCAGACATTTCAATGGCAACTGAGGAACCACTGGAGGAATGCCATTCACCAAATTCAAGAAGGCCAAGAATTTGGCTTATAATTCATACTTGAAAGCCATGGTTCTTAATCTCTTTGATGAAATCCATGGGCCCTTATCAGAAGGTATCTGGGCCCAAACTTTTGCATTAAATTTAAGAAAGTTCATAACCCTCAAAGCTAAACAGGTGACCCAGATTAAGAACCTCATATGTGGTTAAGTTGGGAGAACCTGGGGTGGCTTCTACATCAGTGTCCCTTGTTTGGGTGAAGAGTTGGAGCTAAGGCAGGAGTGATTTCTGTGTGCACAAAAGAGATGGGTGGAATGGACAAGAAGCATGGTCTCCTATAGAACTGGGTGAGCCAGCCTTAGAGATAGGGCGATTTGTGAAAGACTGTCCACCTGGGAGAGAGTTAAGAACCCTGGAACGTAATTCTGCTTACGCCTCCAAATGTCTGGGTGATGTCATAATATTTTCTTTGGCCTTAGTTGTCTCATCTGAACAAGGATGGAAATTATCCGAGGATTTAGAAATTCTTCTAACTCTAAAATTCTATTATTTGGAGGTTCAAGATATGTAAAGAGTACAGGAAAGACACACATAATGGAGAAAAATTTTATGCCAAGAAGATGAACTTCGCAAAAGTTTGCCTGAGGGCTAAATTTCATATTCAGCATCACCGTGTTATAATGAGTCCTCATATTATTTTTCCTTTTTTTTTTTCCCCTAGAAGAACATCACTTCTATCTCTTCCAGCAATCATTATAATCTCAATTTAGGAAAATACAAACACACAAACAGTAGAAACCTTATACGGTACATCTACAAGTCAAACTGCCTTGGATGAGACTGAGAAGGAAAAAAGCAATATAAACTTCCCAGTTTAAGAAGCCTATAATTAAGTCCATAGCCAACACACTGGCCAGCCTAGATGAGTCAAAGCAGTTTGTTTGAAGTGCAGAGTGCAGGAGGATGACCACTACTTTGTGCTTTTCTAACTTGGCTCTTTGATTTGCATTTCCAGATTTAGAACTAGATCTGATTCTCTGTCTTCTCGTCTTTGGCTCCAGCCTCAACCTCCAAATCAAAAGTTCTATGTTTCAGAGGTGCAGTTAAAAGAAAACTGTTGGGTAGGTATCAGCCAATCAGAAAGAAAACTTTATAAGGGTTCCTCTGGCAAAACAAACTAAAAATAATGGCTTTGAACTTTTCCATAACTGTGTAAAGAATCAGGCAAACTTTTTCACATTTCTTGCCTTCTCCAAAAGATGATACCAGGGTTAACAAGAAGAATGTACTCACATAGTTGACTTGAAATTCTATCCAGTTGTGGGTGTGTACAGACCTCACTGCTATAAACAATAACTTAGGCTTAGATTGACATTGCTTTGTCTTCTGAGAAACTCAGACCCTCTCTTCCCTCATATATTAGCCTTGGAACTTTAGTGAACTCGGTATTTCAGAAAATTTAAAATAAACAGGCTTCAAGTCCATGGAAAATAAGTATATCAATTAAATTTGTCTACCAGGTACCCAGACTCATGATCCACTCTGATCTTTAACCTTGCCCAGCCCCTCTGGGACATGGTAACTGGGATCGGCCTCTCTTCATATCATTACTAAATACCCAGTGTTACCTTCTCCAAGGGTATGCTTACTTACATAAATCCATCTTTTAAAACCAGAATATGGGGAAAAAATGTTACCATTCATCTACTATTTACCAAGCATTGCCACACACATTACCTCATTTAATCTTCACAGCATCTCTAAAAAATAATATCTTGTAGGGAACTACATCCCAGTGAGACTAAATTACTTGTCCAAATTCTCTTACTTATTAAATAAAAGAACTAAGGTGCAAATCCATATATTCTAACTGCAAGTACATACTTCTTCCTTCTGGATCCAAATGTCTCCCTATACTATTGGGGCTTTCATCTGCAAAGAGTAGAGACTCAAGAAATCTTTAAAAGATGGGGCTTTAATTAAGGAAGTAGAATACTAGGATCGAAAATAGTTTGGGGTACTTATTCTCTCTGCATCTCTCACAGAACGCATGATTTCCCTCATTGAATGTTTTCTTCATGTGTGTTTCCTCCAAACTAGAAAATCTTCTACAATGTTCCCATCAAAAGTCTATAGACCCCTGACCTAATTAGCTAGCTAATAATCCAAACTCTCATTCTTATAATGACTTTTGCACCAGGACACCTACTGAGTTACTGATTAGTCTATGGGTGGGCCACCTTTGGGGAAGTAACCACTCTTGGTCCAATCAGTGGCAGCTCCTAAGCAAAATTTCTTTCCTTGAGCAGGGGGCGTGGGTAGAATTGTTTCAGACAAAAACACGTATTGGACACAGAGAACAATGACTGCCATGCCTGTGTTCACTAAAGCTTTATTAGAATCATGATAGCTAGAGGAAGACAGGGCATCTGATCCCCCTGTGTCCCCTGACATCACACATGTGCACAGCTAACCATCTCTATGAGTGCTTCCAGGCAGCCTGTTTATATAAGTAGGTTAATGGATGACCTCACACCCTTTGCCTTTGCTGTATTCTGCTTTTTCCTCACCCTGGAGCCCCTTAAATCATGTATGCACTTAAAGCACATTTGCCGTATCCATAACACAGACATTTTTAATGTATGAGCTAATTAAACATAATATATAAGAACTGATCCTAAAAAAACCTTTTATTGATTTCTCTGTTGCCATAGGGTACCATTGTTGTTTTCAACCAATATACTTTTATAGTCTTTGCCTGAAAGCTGTCTTTGATTCATGTTGCTCTGATAAGTAAACCCTCTCTTATAATCTAATGAATACCACAAACCTAAAATGCTAACGATTGGATCTTTATCTTGATAAATGATAATATTTTGAGAAATTAGATCAAAATGTCTGATTCTGCTAGATTGATAAATGGACAGTTTATCTTTTCAAATGCTCCCAACGGACTCATTTCTCTCTGAAATTATATATTCTGACTCTAAAATCTCCCCCTTTAAAAGTGGCATGCCATGTATAACGTGTGAGGTATTCCAACATATCACGTGGTGTGTGGACAAGTATCATGTTTAGCAGTTCCTTTTGTTTTATTTCTTGGTTTATCTGCTTAACTTTAATATTTCCTTCTTACCTTTTGCTTTTTCTAGTTTTTGGTAGAGCGAGCTTAGATCATTTGCTTTCACTGTTTTATTGTTATTGTTGTTTGTTAGTTTTCTATTGTATGAATTCAAGCTAATAACTGACAGCAGCTTCAGCTGCTTTTTAAAAAGTTGACTTGTCGTGCTATAGTTATCATTAGGCTATAGGGTTTAAAATTTTAGTTTTTTTTTTAATTGAACTTTCTTAGTAAAAAGCATATTTGAATTAAAGAAAAATGGGATTTTTTGTCAGCTATGCTTTTGCTATCAATTTTAAATTTTATAGCCTCTGGTTGGGGAACATGTTCTTCACATCCTCCCTCCTTCCTCACTGAGTAGCCTTAGCTTCCTTCTCAGAAATCATTTGACTGTATATGCAAGAGTTAATTTCTGAGTTCTCTATTCTATTCCATTGGTCTGTATGTTTGTCTTTATGCCAGTACTACTCTGTTTTGATTACTCTAGTTTTGCAGCAAAAATTTAAATCTAGACGTGGAATTCAACTCTTCGTTCTTTTTCAAGATTATTTTGGCTATTCAGGGTCCCTTGGAATAAGAATTTTGGAATGGATTTTTCTATTTCTGCAAAAAAAATATTGTTGGGATTTTGATAAAGATTCCACTAAATCTGTAGATTGCTCTGGGTATTATCAACATCTTAACAATGTTAAGTCTTTCAATCTGTGAACAGAGATGTCTTTATTTACATTTTCTTTAACTTCTTTCAGCAATGTTTTGTAGTTTGCAGTGTACAAGTCTTTCACCTTCTTGTTTAAGTTCATTCCGAAGCATTTTATTCATTTCAATGCTATTGTAAATTCAATTGTTCTTCTTAAATTCCTTTTCAGATTATTCATTGTTAGTGTATAAAAATGGAACTGATCTTTGCACACGGATTTGTGTCCTACTACTTTACTGAATTTGTCTGTTAATTACAATAATTGTGGGGGGAATATTAGGGTTTTCTGTACATAAGATGATGTGATCAGTGAACAGAGAGAATTTTACTTTTTCTGTTCCAATTTGGATGTCTTTTATTTCTTTTTCTTGCGTAATTGCTCTGGTAAGAACTTTTAATACCATGTTGAGTAGAAGTGGTAAAAGAGGGCATCCTTGAATTGTTCTTATCTTAAAGGAAAAGTTTTCTTTCTTTCCCAGGGCTTGCTCTTTGTTTGTTCTGTTTGTTCAGTTGTTGTGGGATGGATCTGTGCCAACAGTCAGACTGAGGTGTAAACTCACAGGCTTTTCAGGTCTTTTCTGAGCCTCTGCCTTTCCCTGGGATAAATGGTGTCCTAACTTCCCTTACGCATGCAGTTGGTTTTGAATGTCCTGATCTTTATATGTCTGGCTCCCAAAAGAAGGAAAAGGGGGAAATGAAGGCGGGGAAAAACACAGTGCTGGCCCTTTAAATTCTCTGGGAGCCGCTTCAGTCAGCGTTTCAAAATAATTACATCAGATACATTCTGCCAGTATGGTTAGGTAGGGGAGTATGATTAGGAAGGGGAGACAGATTCCTGCCACTTCTTATTCCACCACCTTCCCTGATGTGTAAGACTTACAGTTTAAAAATTCAATTAATTTTTCTACTTTTTTTGTACCTCAGGTGCAAAGATTTTGATTAATTACAATTCTTGGTTCATAACACATTATAACTTTTCCTATGCAGGACACTCTTTTATTTGCTGGTTTACCTTTTTTGGATCTATCTATATATTCTCTTACTTATATACAATATAGTGGACACTTTGGAGCCTTCCATCCAGTGCAAGACCTAGAAAATTATCAATAACGTGCATCTCCTGATATTTTCTTTTTCTACTCCTTACTATGTTGTATGTCATCAATTACTGTGACTATTATAATTTCAAAGGATGAAGTTTTTGTGTTTACTGATTTAAAATTTTATATTTAGCTTTTAAATTGAATGTATTAATTGTGTTATTCCAGTGTTATTTATCCTACCTTATTATTTTTTTTGCTTGAGCTAACAGTTACCAAGAAGGCCATATTAAAATCTGTAATTGCAACTACTAGTTTATCTATCTCCCCATAATTTTGTCAATTTTCACTTTATATTTGAGTCTGTGGGGGAGCTTGCATATGTTTTATTTTGATTCATTATTCCAGTTTTCCATTTCTGAGTATATAACAGTAGATATATGCCTTTCTCTATCTATATAACAGATAATCTCCCTTCATCTAATTTTGTCAGAATTATTTCATTTCTGATATGCCTGGTATATCTTTTCCATTTTTTTTTTTTTTTCTTGGGCCCTGGATTCTACCTCAGCCAGTTTCTGATTAAAACTGAAGTGTAATAGCCCCTACCTGGCTTCTGAATAACTAGGTTTTTTTTTTCCCTTGCTTTTTATTTCTATAATTAATTAATTTTAATTGACATTTATTATGCATTTATTTTCCAATTATACTTTCTTGGAGTCTTTTTTTTTTATTTTTTACATCTCTATTGGAGTATAATTGCTTTACAATGGTGTGTTAGTTTCTGCTTTATAACAAAGTGAATCAGTTATACATATACATATGTTCCCATGCCCAGAGGCCAGACCATCTTATTCTGAAAGTGTTTCACAATGTTTTTATCTTATTTGGTAAACTTGTTTTGAAGCACATTAACCTTTGTTTCCCTTTTATGGAAATTCTAAGATTCTAGGGAAGGAAGGAAGTCTCTACTTGTTCTCCAACTGGTCTAAAACTAGATGTCAACTTTCTATTACTTGTACTCTAAGACATCTTTATTTGCAATTAATTGATTACATCTCCCTTTCCTTCTAGTATTTGAGGGCAAGAGTCATTTCTGCTTTTTTGTGTCCCCAGTGCCTGGACAGTATTGGACAGACCTACTGATGACCTGATATGGGTTGAATATTATGGCTTTTATGAAGGCTAATAACCTGGAATCCCAGCCATCAGGAAGCTTAGTGTTTAGCAGAGGTGAAGAAGGGGAGACACCTGGATTGATCTTTTTTATTGATTCTCAAGGGTGCAGTAAATGAACCCAATTTATCAAGGGTTAAACACATGAATTACATCCATAGTTTCAGAATGCCAGTAAATGGAAGAATGATCTATTACTTTCCAAAATTATTGCACTGATAACTAATGCAAAGCTAGCTTTTCAGCTGTGTATTAAGTCCTTTTCTTCAGCCAGGTATCACTGTACTTAAGCGCTTCCCAAAGCAATTGCATTTTTGTTTCCGCTTTTAATACCAGACCGTTAATCCCCAATTTCTGTTTGGAATAAGGTGATACGTGTGTACCTTGGCTTAGGGATTATGATAGTTAAAAGCCTCCTTTTAAAAAGGCAGATGCAAAATGGGATTTCATTTCTCTGTGGTATTAGGCTTTTAAGTGCCAAAAAGTAACAATCTACAGAGAGGAATTTTTCAATAAGAGCTGCAGCTCTGATATTTTAGTCACAGTTGTCTCCAAATCAGCTGCAGATATGAATCTTGTTGGAGTAATGGTAGTTCAAGAAAGATATTGTATAAAATTGATTTAAATCATTTGACAGTATGTCTATATTCTGTAGTCAATAAAAAAAGAGTTTCATGGGCCAAGGAAATGATTGCTACAAAGCACTTGTGCCTCATCCTTGAAAATCATCATGCAGGACCTTGTTCTGGAATGTTTTGGCTACTCCTTCCCCAGCTAGCTTGGCAGCCCACTTTAATCAAGCCCATTTACTTGATGTACATGATGGGAAAAGTAAAGTTGACTGAGAGACATGCATTTGAGACTGACTGTCATTGATATGGAAATATTTTTGCATTTATATGGAGAATGAAAACTTTTCTATCAGAAGTTGGCAGATTTTTGATATTTTCTAGGATGAGGGAGGACCCCACATGGTAACACAGACCAAAGTCTCTTTTCTTGAGACAGGTAAATGGAACGTTAAACTTCTTTGTGGCCCAGACCCTGCAGTAGAGGACAAACACGTTAATTTTCTTAACAAGGGAGGTGGACATCATCTCTTTGTTATAGGCAAGTGCATGAGGCTCAGGGAAGCAAGATCATAGACAGAACCAGTGTCACAGGTGAGATCTGATCCCAGACTGTGCTTTTCCTTCCCATTGCTGATTCCTAAGTGACTCATGATTGAGGGAAAGTTCAATATATTAAAATCCCTGGCTACTGAACAAATTAGAAGGTGCCTTCATAGTGCCAAAGGATTTCCTAGGAAGTCCCTTTAAATAGTCAGCACATAGAAAATTCTAATATTTAAAAAATTAGTACTAAAAATATTGATTTACTTTAATTTGCATTCACCATTCCAATAATATTTCTTTATTTATCAAGTACATGTATATGAAGTATTTATATATATTTATATATGATGCATTAATTCTGCACAATTCCCCTGTAAGATGGATTCTATTTTAGCCCCATTTTATAATCGAGGGAACTGGAGCACAGAAAATAGATGAATCTCCTAAGGTCATATACCTAGAAGATGTGAAGGCAGGATTTGAACCCCAGTTGTCTGAGTCCTGAGCTCATGCTGCAAGGCAATACACTATTTCTCTGTTGGGGAGAACATATCCCCAACCTGTGATATGATACCATGAACTTCATTCCTTTGACAAATCATTTTACTGATGGGTTATGGTGAATTTAATTTCAGACAGCTGTTGATTGAGAGCTGTCATCTGCCCATCACTTTACTGGGTAAGGATGTGTAGAATAACAGGATATATGTAGTTACTGTCCTTGTGGAAATTTTAACCTACTTGAAGAGATTTCTTGAATTCTATCAGTGTATCCTAAATATGAACACCTATCTACTGAATTTCAGTGTTGCTTTTTTTCACTATTCAGAAAATGTTTTATTTGAAATACTACTTTGCAATGGTTTATATATTTTTTAAGCTATCCTATGCCAGAAATCTGTTTTTGCAGTCATAACTTCTATTTTAACTAGCGTAGCTTTTTTGTTTTTTTCCTTCAAGTTTTAACATTTGAGAGGTCTATGATATTCCTGTTCTATTTCACACCTTTCTAGAACTTTGGAGGGAGGGTAATCTCAATTGTACAGGAATTCTCAATTAACTTGAAAATCATGTTGCTGTATTCCCCCAAATATTCAGAATTCAGTGAGCTGAATGGGGAAGAAATCACACCTTCTATATTCATTTAACCATTCCACTAAGGTATATGCTCTTGTGTCCATTCATTCGAGGTTTTTTGGTGTTTTGTAGCTGCGTTGGGTCTTCGTTGCGGTGCACGGGCTTCTCATTGTGGTGGCTTCTCTTGTTGCAGGGCACTGGCTCTAGGTGCATGGGCTTCAGTAGTCGCAGCATGTGGGCCCTAGAGCACAAGCTCAGTAGTTGTGGTACACGGGCTTAGTCGCTCTGCAGCATTTGGGATCTTCCTGGACCAGGGATTGAACCCATGTCCCCTGCATTGGCAGGCAGATTCTTAACCACTGCACCACCAGGGAAGTCCCATTCGAGTTTATTTTTAACCCTATCAATAACACTTGAAGTTTTCTTTCATTAAATTTCTCATTAAAATATTACTGAGATAAATTTTTTCCATTTTGAGAACTGAAATATTTATTAATTAAAGTATTTACTATGTTTTTGAAATTACTCATTTTATATTATTATGCTATATTTCACAAATTTCCTCAATTTTTAGTAATCTTTCTGTTTAAGCCTTTTTTTCTTATGAATATCTTCATTACATATGTTTTTAAACACTCCTCTAAATGCATCAGTGTTATTTTTAGATCATGAAGAAAGTGGCTCTCCATGCAGCTTAGCCATGCTTATAGGTTTCCCAATATTTCAGCCTGGTTCAGTGAGCTTAGGAAACTCCCACCAGAATGCAGAGCCCAAGATACACTTATTTCCCCTTTTCCTCTCACTGCTATTTCACAAAGAAGAAAAAAGAAATTAAAAAAAAAAACTTGTTAAAAAAATATTTTTTTTACCATAATTAGATATAAACTTGAAATGTATATAGAGAGTGGAGTACAAGAAAGTTATTGCCTTGGCGGCTTCTAGAGGCTTCTAAGTTGTTGCTTTCTTCTCTCCAGGGGCCTCAAGGATGGTACCAGAGGATTTGCCCCACATGTTGGGTCCTGTGCTGCCTACACTGCTTTTCCTAGCCATCAGGAGGTGGAGCGTTCCCAGCCAAGCTTCCCAAGCTACAGATTGCTTAGACGCTGCTGGTGGCTGTTCCTCTCTCCAGGGAGGCCCATGAGTGGGTGCAGGGAGTTCTGCTGCTTTATTATCCTAAAAGGAGAAGTATCTCTGAGAACTTGGTATTCAGATGAAACATGCCATGCGATGCTGAAATGCTGATCTAAATATAAAAGTACTTTAAAGTTGTAGGGCATTAAGAACACCTGCAGGCACTGAGTCCTCTAATCCTGTGGCTACCAATCTTCATCATTTTGTGCTTGGACTATTTTGATAGGATTTGGGTTCTTCTTCCTTTTTCCCACAATGCCTTGCTCCGATTTTGGGAGGGGATCTCAATCAGATAAATTCCCTTCCAACTACAGTTTTCAGCCTGCCAGTCTTCAGCACAAACGTTTTCAGTGGTTCCCTATTATATACGTAGAGTAAAATCCAAATTCCTTGCCATGCCATGTAACTCCCATGAGTTCCCTCTGGGAATGTTTACTCCAGCACACTGGTTCTCAGCGAGGGGCAATTTTACCTCCAGAGGGCACATTTGGTTGTCATAGCTTTGGGGGGAGGGAAGTTATTGGCACTTAGTTGGTAGAGATTAGGGATGCTGCTAAATGTCCTATGATACCCAAGACAACCCCCCACAAAAAATTACGGTCTCAAACATCAATAGTGCTGAGATTGGGAAACCCTGCTCTAGATAAACGGGGCTGCCAATTGTTCCTGGAATATTCTGTGCACAACTCCCTACCATACCACCCCAGTTTTCCACCTTTAATTCTAAAGTATAACTCCTGCCTTGACTCCTACCAACTCCCTGAATCCTTTCCAAATGCTCCCTCCCTCTTCTGACATTTTATACTATGTATTGGTCCTATTCCTGTGTTACTTTTCTTAAATGTTTTATTTTCCCAATTGTATTATACATTTTTGAAGTACAAGGAATCTGTCTTTCATATTCCCCCACAGTACTTATCACAGGGCTGTACATATAATACGGGCTAAAAAATATTTGTTGTTTGACTGGACACAGGGAAAACAGTTCCTTGTGATGGTGGCCTCCCTTTATAGCCATGTAGCTCCACTTACTATATAAGTTGATTACTGCTACTGCAGTCATTGAATTCCTAATACGCAGATTAGAGCACAGTTCCTTTGTTTAAAGACACTGACAGTTTTACCAGGCCCGCAGCTCAAGGAAGCGTAATGGAGTATTAGTGAGCAGGTATGGACCCGTCTCTTTTTGTCACGCCTATTGGCTTGCTGTTATCCTAATGAGTGGCCATGTGGAACAAATCAGTAACGTGAAGGACAAGGCAAAAATTACCAGGAAAGAAAGCATGAAATGGTAAAAGTTTTATTTAATCTAGAATGATACGGAAATGTTTCATCTGATGCCAGCCTGCTGTTTTAAACAACTGCAGCCTCATTATTTAGAACCACTAACATAACGTGCCTTTGCAGTGGAGAGCTTGCTAAGTCGACTCAAAGAACACATTAGCATGATCCTCTCTTGGTCTCTGCCTCTCATACAGATAAATGGTGTAATTTAATTCACCAAGCACGTATGGAGCAACTACTCTATAGCATGTACATATGTACAGTGCCTGGCATTGTGGACGATATGAAGATGCTCTCAGAGAACTCACCATCCAGTGGGGATGAAAGATAAGACAGGTGACTAGCAGTAAAATGGAATTCTGTGAGCACTCCAGGGATAGAGTAACCAGGTTTAGCAAGTGGTTAGCAGTGTCACTTTTAAGACCCTTCAAAAAAGAGATACAGGAATGCTCTGTTTGTAATATCCTTTTACTTTTTTTGTTGAGGTATATTAATTTTCCATGGCTGCCATAACTCACTACCACAAACTTAGTGGCTTCAAACGACACTAATATAGTTCTGTAAGTCAGGAAGCTGACACGGGTCTCGCTGGGCTAAAATAAAGCCATTATCAGGGCTATGTTCCTTTCTGGAAGTTCTAGGAGAGAATCTTTTTCCTTGCCTTCTCCAGATCCTAAGCTGCCCACATTCTTTGGCTCATGGACCCTTTCCTCCATTTTCAAATCTAGCAGTGGTGGATTGAGTCCTTCTTATGCTTCAGAGTTCTAACCCATTCTTCTTATCCTCTTCAACTTTTAAGAGCTGATGTGTATAGATCGGGTCCACTCAAATAGTCCTGGATAATCTCCCCACCTCAGTGTCTTTAATTACTTCTGCAAAACTCCCTTTTGTCAAATAAGGAATACATTCACAAATCCCAGGGATTAAGTTGTGGACATCTTCGGGGGGCTATTATTCTCTTTACTGCATAATACAGGAAACTGAACAAATCTTAAGCACACAATTTGATGAATTGTGCTGTATCTACACCCTTAGAACCACAACTAGGAAAACATATAGCACACTTTCAACTCTCTTGTTTTCTGGAACTTCTTGGTGACCCCTTCTTGTCCATATGCTCATCCAGAAACAGTCACTCTTTGACCTATATCACCACTGATTAGTTTTGCCTGTTTTTAAACTTCATATAAATGGAATCAAGCAATATGTACTACTTTTGTGTTGGGCTTCTTTTTCTCAATACTTTGCCTGTGAGATTAATTTGTTTTCATACAACTCTAACAATAATTTATCTTTTGTATTTCTGTGTATTATTCCACTGTGTGCATATACCATAGTTACCCACTCTCCCACTGTCAGGCATTTATTTTGTTTACAGTTTGGGGCTATTGTGAATAAAGATATGATGAACTTTCTTTTGCGTGTCTGCTGATTCTCACGCATACATACGTTCAGCTTTAGCAGACACCATTGAAGAATTTTCAAAGCAGTTGTAACAATTTATACTCCTACCAGCAGTAAAAGTTTCAGTTGCTCTGTACCCTCACTGACAAATCACATGATCGGACCTCTTGATTTGGGGGCTTCAGGTAGGGTTATAGTGGTATCCCACTGCAGTTTTACAATTTGCCTTTGCTTGAGGACTAATGATGTTGAGCACCTTTTCTCATGCTAATTGACTATTTGTATATTGTCTTCAAGTCTTTTTCCCATTTTACTTGTAGTTCAGTCATTTGCCTTTTAAAAAAAAATAACTTGTAGATGTCCTTTATATATTGTGAAAAGAGGTCTTTGTCAGATATATGTATTGCAATGTATTTCTCAACTGTGACTACTGTTTCACTCAATGATAACTTTTGGTGAATAAAAGTTCTTAATTTTAATAGAGACCATTTTATTGATTGATCAATTGATTGATTGTTTTTGTAATCTGTATTTTATTAGGCTTGACATTTTTGTGAGTGAATATTTGGAATATATAAGTTGAATGCCAAGTTACTACTTCCTGTATTGAATTAAATGGATTATCCATTTTAACTCATCTGTTCTCTGTGGTTTACACTAGGGTATGTGTATGCGCTGCTTTTTATAACTACGTAATGATACAGACCGTTTTAGAAATTTTTTTATGGTTAATGTTTTTGAGTTATATTTTAAAAATAGTTGCCTACTCCAAGGACATGAAGATATTCTCCTATGTCATCTTCTAGATGCTTTATTTCTTTGCCTTTCACACTTAGGTCTGTGGTTCACCTCAAATTACTTTTTTGTATGGTGTGAGGGAGGCATCACATTACATTTATTTCTAATATGAATATCCGTGTAACTCAGCACCATTTATTGAAAATGCCATCCTTTTCTCCCTTGAATTTAGTGACAACTTTGCTTTAAATCAGATGATTATAGATATGTGGGTATATTTTTGGACTCTCTATTCTGTTCCATTGGTCTATATGTCTATCCTCTTGCCAACACATCACAGGGACACTAGGACCAAGAATGCCAAGTAGTGAACTCTCATCAATAGTACTTTCATTGGTTAGAACAACCAACACATTTTTATGATAACTATTATAATTATTCTACCCTATGCTAAGGAGATCTTATGCATCAATATTTACATTGTAAGTTACTTGAGGAAAGCAATTTTCCTGGCTGTTTTGTAATTGCCCATTTTATACCTAGTAGACAGTCAATAATGATTGATTATATCCAACTTGAAGTTTCTCAACTAATAGATAAAGAATGATGTTTTTAGAATATTTAAAAGGCTGGAAACTTGTTGAGAAACACCCTTTAAAACTTAGACATATTTTAAGTAAACCAAACAACAATTCTCTGATTAGGCTCAAAGACTGAGACTCAGGAAACTTGGAATATAGTCCTGGCATTACAGTTAAAGTTATTCTCCATAAGGTCAGGCAAGTCGCTTAGTCTTTTGTGTTCGGTTGACCTTATTGGTAAGAAGAGAAAAATAATACTGTCATAATACTTCCACCTTATAGTACTACTGTGACACTGAATTTAAAACAAACTTGAAGAAGAAAAGCTTGATGTGCAAAGCTAAGATGTTATTTAAATCTATATGTACATATGTGTGTGTGTGTATATATATGTATATATACACAATTCACCATAAGTTCACATTTCTTTGTGAAATTATTATTGATATATACGGTGAAGACTCTAAGACCCTGAAAGATACTAAAGGACAGTTAAATTAGCAACAGGAGAATAAACTAATTTTAAAACAAATTTAGAGTTCATTGTGTTATAGTCTTTAAGTGAAAACTAATCTTAAAATTATATTATGCATATATACAGCAACTCTCTATTAACCAGAGCCCTGCCATCATTAATTTGGCCAGAGAAATGAGTGTGTGTAATAGTCACGAATGCTGAAGTTGCTGAGTCTTTCTGTGGACTTCTCTGATTTAATTGAGTATGTGGATAAATTCAGAATCAGGGTGGTTAGAAAACGTACAATCTAAAAAAATACTTACATGATATTACACAGAGATACAGTGCTCAATAAATGTATGAATAAATGAAAAATTTCTCCTTTCTCCGTGCTCCCAAAGTTCTATACAGTGTGAGTTGTGTATCTTATTGTGATCATTTATTTACATGCTGTTCCCTCCTGGGCTGTGAAGTCCAGAAGAGTGAAAGCTCCTTTAATCATCTGGAGTCCCCAGTGCCTGACACATACTTAGATCCTTCGAATACCTCTCTCAGCTAATTCTGATAGACTTCTCACAATAACTTCCTGGTGATTAGGGGAAAACACGACCTCCTTTAAGGCTTTGACAAAGACAATCCAGGGCCAAATGGGAAAGCAGTAATTAGCATAGTGTGTTGGCCAATGCGTGTTTGCACACAGGTGAAAGGGGATGGACAGGAGGAGGAACTCCCCCACAAAGGTAGGAAAGCTATGAAGAAATCAGTTCTATACAGAAAGACTGTCAGCTTCCCCGCATAAACAATTGACCCCAATACCTCTGGATATGAGTTCTGAACTAAATGAATATTCATGGCCATGCAACAGATAATATGGGCTGTTTCTGCCATGATAATGACTTTCTATCTTTTATGCATCCCATCCATTAGGATGGATTAACCGGCCACTTGTCTAGCCAAACTGGTCTAGGCATTTGCTCTCTTTTTAACGTTGGCCAAAATGTTGATGTAGTGTCTCTGCAGATGAAACCTGCCAGCATTGTGGGATTGTGGCTTAAAGGACTATGCTATATAGCTGACCCTCTTGATGGGAATGATGCAGCCCAGAGTGCTTTCCTTTCTACCCCATGTTATTGACTTGCAGTGAAGGTGGAACAATGCCAGCTGAAATCAAATGAAACTGAGAGGGCTGGGTCATTTTTCAAAATTGCATTTTCTGCAGACACCACTAAACATGGCTTAATTAACAGCAGCTGGGCAGGACCAAGAGGGATGAACCTGGATTCCCTGGGATGAGTCAGTGTTTTACATGCCCACTGAGTGTCCAATTAGGCCCAGAGCATGGTGTCCAAAGGGTGGAACATTGGTGTTTTCTCAAGCAAGAGGCTAGCACTAGAGGAACTTAAAACGAATGTTAGCTGATGATAGTAGAAGTGCAGAAAATGGACCTGTCCCACTTATTAAGCACCTGCTCTAGGCACTATATACATTATTTAAGGTAAGACTCATAAAAACTTTTTGAAGAGCAATATTATTATTTCTCCAATGCAAATATTAAAATGAGGTTCAGAGAGATTAAATAATTATTTCAAGGCCATACTGTTGGAAAGAGATTCAGAAATATTTAAACCAAGTATATCTGACACCCCAGGCCCTCGCTTACATCACTGTACTGTTCTGAGGCTTGGAGTGAACTGAAAAATAAAGGGGTATTTTAGAAATTTAGATCAGTGCTGCCCATACAAAAGCCACTGCGTTTTTAGAGGGAGGCCTTCAAGATGGCAGAAGAGTGAGACTTGGAGATCGCCTTACTCCCCACAAATACAGCAGAAATACATCTACATGTGGAACAACTCGTACAGAACACCTACTGAACGCTGGCAGAAGACCTCAGACTTCCCAAAAGGCAAGAAACTCCCCAGGTACCTGGACAGGGCAAAGGAAAAAAGGAAAAACAGAGGCAAAACAATAGGGACGGAACCTGCACCTCTGGGAGGGAGCTGTGAAGGAGGAAAATTTTCCACACACTAGGAAGCCCCTTCACTGGTGGAGACGGGGAGGTGGGGGGCGAGGGAGAAGCCTCGGAGCCACAGAGCAGAGCGCAGCCACAGGGGTGCGGAGGGCAAAGTGGTGAGATTCCCGCACAGAGGATCAAGGCCGACCGGCACCCACCAGCCTGAGAGGTTTGTCTACTCACACGCCGGGGCGGACGGGGCTGGGAGCTGAGGCTCAGGCTTCGGTCGGATCGAAGGGAGAGGACTGGGGTTGGCGGCGTGAACACAGCCTGAAGGGGGCTAGTGCGCCATGGCTAGCTGGGAGGGAATCCAGGAAAATGTCTAGACCTGCCTATGAGGCAAGAGACTCTTGTTTCCGGGTGCGCAAGGAGAGGGGATTAAGAATGCTGCTTAAAGGAGCTGCAGAGACGGGTGCGAGCCGCGGCTAAAAGCGCGGACCCCAGAGACGGGCATGAGACGCTAAGGCCACTGCTGCCGCCACCAAGAAGCCTGTGTGCGAGCACAGGTCACTCTCCACACCCCCCTTCCGGGGAGCCTGTGCAGCCCGCCACTGCCAGGGTCCCGGGATCCAGGGGCAACTCCTCCGGGAGAACGCACGGCGCGCCTCAGGCTGGTGCAACGTCACGCTGGCCTCTGCCGCCTCAGGCCCGCCCCGCACTCCATGCCCCTCCCTCTCCCCACCCTGAGTGAGCCAGAGCCCCCGCATCAGCTGCCCCTTTAACCCCGTCCTCTCTGAGCGAAGAACAGACGCCCTCCGGCGACCTACACCAGAGAAGGGTCCAAATCCAAAGCTGAACCCCAGGATCTGTGCGAACATATAAAAGAAAAATAAATCTCTCCCAGCAGCCTCAGGAGCAGCGGATTAAATCTCCACAATCAACTTGATGTACCCTGAATCTGTGGAATACCTGAAAAGACAACGAATCATCCCAAAATTGAGGCGGGGGACTTTGGGAACAACGATATATTTATTTATTTTTCTCTTTTTGTGAGTGTGTATGTGATTTTGTCTGTAAAGTTTGGCTTTTACCATTTGTCCTAGGGCTCTGTCTTTTTTTTTTTTTTTTAAGTATAGTTTTTAGTGCTTGATATCGTTGGTGGATTTGTTTTTTGGTTTGGTTGCTCTTTTTTTTATTTTGAATAATTATTTTTTATTTTAATAATTTTTCTTTTCTCTCCTTCCTTCCTTCCTCCCCTCCTTCCTTCCTTCCTTCCTTCCTTCCTTCCTTCCTTCCTCCCTCCCTCCCTTCCTTCCTTCCTTCCTTCCTTTTATTCTGAGCTGTTTGGCTGACAGGCGCTTGGTGCTCCGGCCAGGTGTCAGACCTGTCCCTCTGAGATGGGAGAGCCAACTTCAGGACATTGGTCCACAAGAGACCTCCCAGCTCCATATAATATTAAGTGGCAAAAGCTCTCCCACAGACCTCTATCTCAACAGCAAAACCCAGCTCTGCTCAACAACCAGCAAGCTCCAGTGCTGGACACCTTCTGCCAAAAAACTACCAAGACAGGAACACAACCCCACCATTAACAAAGAGGCTGACTAAAATCATAATAAGGTCACAGACACCCCAAAACACACCACTGGATGTGCTACTGCCCACCAGAAAGACAAGATCCAGCCTCATGTATCAGAACACAGTCACCAGTCCCCTCCACCAAGAAGCCTACACAACCCACTGAACCAAACTCAGCCCCTAGGGGCAGACACCAAAAACAATGGAAACTACGAACCTGCAGCCTGCGAAAAGGAGACCCCAAACACAGTAAATTAAGCAAAATGAGAAGGCTGAGAAACACACAGCAGATGAAGACGCAAGGTAAAATCCCACTAGACCAAACATATGAAGAGGAAATAGGCAGTCTACCTGAAAAAGAATTCAGACTAGTGATAGTAAAGATGATCCAAAATCTCAGAAACAGACTGGAGAAAATACAAGAACATTTCACAAGGATCTAGAAGAACTAAAAAGCAAAAAAACAGGCATGAACAACACAATAAATGAAATTAAAAATACTCTAGAGGGAATCAATAGCAGAATAACTGAGGCAGAAGAACGGAAAAGTGACCAGGAAGATAAAACAGTGGAAATAACTACTGCACAGCAGAATAAAGAAAAAAGAATGAAAAGAATTGAGGACAGTCTCAGAGACCGCTGGGACAACATTAAACACACCAACATTTAAATTATACGGGTCCCAGAAGAAGAAGAGAAAAAGAAAGGGACTGAGAAAATATTTGAAGAGATTATAGTTGATAAATTCCATAATATGGGAAAGGAAATAGTTAATCAAGTCCAGGAAGTGCAGAGAGTCTCATACAGGAAAAAATCCAAGGAGAAACACACCAAGACACATATTAATCAAAGTATCAAAAATTAAACACAAAGAAAAAATATTAAAAGCAGCAAGGGAAAAACAACAAATAACATACAAGGGAATCCCCATAAGGTTAACAGCTGATCTATCAGCAGAAATTCTGCAAACCAGAAGGGAGTGGAAGTACATATTTAAAGTCATGAAAGGGAAGAAACTACAACCAAGATTACTCTACCCAGCAAGGATCTCATTCAGATTCGATGGAGAAATTAAAAGCTTTATAGACAAGCAAAAGCTAAGAAAATTCAGCACCACCAAACCAGCTCCACAACAAATGCTAAAGGAACTTCTCTAGGCAGGAAACACAAGAGAAGGAAAAAAACCTACAATAACAAACCCAAAACAATTAAGAAAATTGTAATAGGAACATACTTAAGGATAACTACCTTAAATATAAATGGATTAAATGCTCCAACCAAAACACAGACTGGCTGAATGGATAGAAAAACAAGACCCATATATAGGCTGTCTACAAGAGACCCACTTCAGACCTAGGGAAACATACAGACTGAAAGTGAGGGATGGAAAAAGATAGTGCATGCAAATGGAAATCAAAAGAAAGCTGGAGTAGCAATTTTCATATAAGACAAAATAGACTTTAGAACAAAGACTATTACAAGAGACAAAGAAGGACACTACATAATGATCAAGGGATCAATCCAAGAAGATATAACAATTGTAAATATTTATGCACCCAACATAGGAGCACCTCAGTATATAAGGCAGATGCTAACAGCCACAAAAGGGGAAATCGACAGTAACATGATCATAGTAGGGGACTTTAACACCCCACTTTCATCAATGGACAGATCATCCAAAATGAAAGTAAATAAGGAAACATAAGTTTTAAATGACACATTAAACAAGATGGATTTAATTGATATTTATAGGACATTCCATCCAAACACAACAGAATACACTTTCTTCTCAAGTGCTCATGGAAGAGTCTCCAGGATAGATCATATCTTGGGTCACAAATCAAGCCTTGGTAAATTTAAGAAAACTGAAATCATGTCAAGTATCTTTACCAACCACAACGCTATGAGACTAGATATCAATTACAGAAAAAAAATCTGTAAGAAATACAAAAACATGGAGGCTAAACAACACACTACTTAATAACCAAGAGATCACTGAAGAAATCAAAGAGGAAATCAAAAAATACCTAGAAACAAATGACAATGAAAACACGACGACCCCAAACCTATGGGATACAGCAAAAGCAGTTCTAAGAGGGAAGTTTATATCAAATCTTACCTCAAGAGAGAAGAAACATCTCAAATAAACAACCCAACCTTACAGCTAAAGCAATTACAGAAAGAAGAACAAAAACTCCCCAAAGTTAGCAGAAGGAAAGAAATCATAAAGATCAGATCAGAAATAAATGAAAAAGAAATGAAGGAAACGTTAGCAAAGATCAATAAAACTAAAAGCTGCTTCTTTGAGAAGATAAACAAAATTGATAAACCATTAGCCAAACTCACCAAGAAAAAAAGGGTGAAGACTCAATCAATGGAATTAGAAATGAAAAAGGAGAAGTAACAAATGACACTGCAGAAATACAAAAGATCATGAGAGATTACTACAAGCAACTCTATGCCAATAAAATGGACAACCTGGAAGAAATGGACAAATTCTTAGAAAAGCACAACCTTACAAGACTGAACCAGGAAGAAATAGAAAATATAAACAGACCAATCACAAGCACTGAAATTGAGACTGTGGTTAAAAATCTACCAACAAACAAAAGCCCAGGACCAGATGGCTTCACAGGCGAATTCTATCAAACATCTAGAGAAGAGCTAACACCTATCCTTCTCAAACTCTTCCAAAATATAGCAGAGGGAGGAACACTCCCAAACTCATTCTACGAGGCCACCATCACCCTGATACCAAAACCAGACAAAGATGTCACAAAGAAAGAAAACTATAGGCCAACATCACTGATGAACATAGACGCAAAAATCCTCAACAAAATACTAGTAAACAGAATCCAACCGCACATTAAAAGGATCATACACCATGATCAATGGGGTTTATCCCCTGAATGCAAGGATGCTTCAATATATGCAAGTCAATCAATGTGATATGCCATATTAACAAACTGAAGGATAAAAACCATATGATCATGTCAATAGATGCAGAAAAAACTTTCAACAAAATTCTACAGCCATTTATGATAAAACCTCTCCAGGGGGGCTTCCCTGGTGGCGCAGTGGTTGGGAGTCCGCTTGCCGATGCAGGGGACACGGGTTCGTGCCCCAGTCTGGGAAGATCCCACATGCCGCGGAGCGGCTGGGCCCGTGAGCCCTGGCCGCTGAGCCTGCGCGTCCGGAGCCTGTGCTCCGCAGCGGGAGAGGCCACAACAGTGAGAGGCCCACGTACTGCAGAAAAAAAAAAAAAAAACCTCTCCAGAATGTAGGCATAGAGGGAACTTACCTGAACATAATAAAGGCCATATATGACAAACCCATAGCCAACATCATTCTCAATGGTGAAAAACTGAAAGCATTTCCACTAAGATCAGGAAGAAGACAAGGTTGCCCACTCTCAGCACTATCATTCAACCTAGTTTTGGAAGTTTCAGCCACAGCAACCAGAGAAGAAAAAGAAATAAAAGGAATCCAAATAGAAAAGAAGAAGTTAAACTGTCACTGTTTGCAGATGACATGATACTATACATAGAGAATCATAAAGATGCTACCAGAAAACTACTAGAGCTAATCAATGAATTTGGTAAAGTAGCAGGATACAAAATTAATGCACAGAAATCTCCTGCATTCCTATACACCAATGATGAAAAATCTGAAAGAGAAATTATGAAAATACTCCCATTTACCATTGTAACAAAAAGAATAAAATACCTAGGAATAAACCTAAGAAGACAAAAACCTGTATGCAGAAAACTATAAGACACTGATGAAAGAAATTAAAGATGATACCAACAGATGGAGAGATATACCATGTTCTTGTATTCTAGAATCAACCTTGTGAAAATGACTATACTACCCAAAGCAATCTACAGATTCAATGCAATCCCTATCAAATTACTAATGGCATTTTTCACAGAACTAGAACAAAAATTTTCACAATTTGTATGGAAACACAAAAGACCTCGAATAGCCAAAGCAATCTTGAAAAGAAAAACAGAGCTGGAGGAATCAGGCTCCCTGACTTCAGACTATACTACAAAGCTACAGTAATCAAGACCATATGGTACTGGCACAAAAACAGAAATATAGATCAATGGAACAAGATAGAAAGCCCAGAGATAAACCCATACACATATGGTCACCTTATCTTTGATAAAGGCGGCAAGAGTATCCAATGGAGAAAGACAGCCTCTTCAATAAGTGGTGCTGGGAAAACTGGACAGCTACATGTAAAAGAATGAAGTTAGAACACACCCTAACACCATACAAAAAAATAAACTCAAAATGGATTAAAGACCTAAATGTAAGGCCAAACACTATAAAACTCTTAGAGGAAAACACAGGCAGAACACTCTATGACATAAATCACAGCAAGATCCTTTTTGACCCACCTCCTAGAGAAATGGAAATAAAGACAAAAATAAACAAATGGGACCTAATGAAACTTAAAAGCTTTTGCACAGCAAAGGAAACCATAAACAAGATGAAAAGACAACCATCAGAATGGGAGAAAATATTTGCAAATGAAGCAACTGACAAAGGATTAATCTCCAAAATATTTAAGCAGCTCATGCAGCTCAATATCAAAAAAAACAAACAACCCAATCCAAAACTGGGCAGAAGACCTAAATAGACATTTCTCTGAAGAAGATATACAGACAGCCAACAAACATATGAAAGAATGCTCAACATCACTAATCATTAGAGAAATGCAAATCAAAACTACAATGAGGTATCACCTCACACCAGTCAGGATGGCCATCATCAAAAAATCTAGAAACAATAAATGCTGGAGAGGATGTGGAGAAAAGGGAAGCCTCTTGCAGTGTTGGTGGGAATGTAAATTGATACAGCCACTATGGAGAACAGTATGGAGGTTCCTTAAAAAGCTAAAAATAGAACTACCATATGACCCAGCAGTCCACTACTGGGCATATACCCTGAGAAAACCATAATTCAAAAAGAGTCACGTACCACAATGTTCACTGCAGCTCTATTTACAATAGCCAGGACATGGAGGCAACCTGAGTGTCCATTGACAGATGAATAGATAAAGAAGTTGTGGTACATCTATACAACAGAATATTACTCAGCCATAAAAAAAACGAAACTGAGACATTTATAGTGAGGTGGATGGACATAGAGACTGTCATACAGAGTGAAGAAAGTCAGAAAGAGAAAAACAAATACCGTATGCTAACACATATATATGGAATCTAAAAAAAAAGGATCTGAAAAACCTAGGGGCAGGACAGGAATAATGACACAGAAGTAGAGAATGCACTTGAAGACACAGGGAAGGGGAAGCGTAAGCTGGGATGGAGTGAGATAATGGCATGGACTAATATATACTACCAAATATAAAATAGATAGCTAGTGGGAAGCAGCTGCATCTCACAGGGAGGTCAGCTCGGTGCTTTGTGACCGCCTAGATGGGTGGGATAGGGAGGGTGGGAGGGAGACACAAGAGGGAGGAGAGGTGGTGATATATGTATATGTATAGCTGATTCACTTTGTTATAAAGCAGAAACTAACACACCGTTTTAAAACAATTATACTCCAATAAAGACGTTAAAAACAAAAACAAAAAAAAAACAAAAGCCACTGGCTACATGTAGCTTTTGAGCACTTGAAATGTGGCTAGTCCAAATTGATAAGTGCTATAAGTGTAAAATACACATCGGATGTCGAATATTTAGCATAAAAATAATAATTTGGATATATTGGATAAAGTAGCATATATTATCCAAATTAATTTCACCTGTTTCTTGTTAATTTGCCAATCTACTAGAGAACTGAACATTACACATGTGACTCACACTGGAGGCTCACATTATATTTCTATGGGGCAGCGACCGTACTGGGGTGCAAGGACAGAGCATCAGTCCTTTTATTTCCACGGGATGGAAATAAAACACTAGTTCTGAAGCAGCGGCAGTTTGCTCCACCTCCTCCAAGGAACATGTGAACGTCTGGAGACATTTTTATTGCCGTGACTGGGTTCGGGATGCTGCTGGAATTAGTGGGAAGACCCAGGGCCACTGCTAAACATTCTGCAAGGCACCGAATGGCTTCCCAAAGCAAAGAGATTTAGAGCCAAAACATTAAGAGCCTCAAATCAAGGCTGAGAAACCCTAGATTGAGGACAAGGAGGGTTAGCATAAGCAAGTGAAGTTCTCCATTCTCTGAAGAATCAGGCCACTTAGCACAGAGGTGAACAGGGATGTTAACATAGGAGCTGGAAATTCAGCACTAGAAGCAAGGTACAAGGATTAGGTCTCGGTAGTTCTATTTTTAGTTTCTTAAGGAACCTCCATACTGTTCTCCACAGTGGCTGCATCAATTTACATTCCCACCAACAGTGCAAGAGGGTTCCCTTTTCTCCACACCCTCTCCAGCATTTGTTATTTGTAGATTTTGTGATGATGGCCAGTCTGACCCATGTGAGGTGATACCTCATTGTAGTTTTGATTTGCATTTCTCTAATGATTAGTGATGTTGAGCATTTTTTCATGTGTTTGTTGGTCATGCGTGTGTCTTCTCTGGAGAAATATCTATCTAGGTCTTCCGCCCAGTTTTTGATTGGGTTGTGACCCAGCAGTCTCACTACTGGGCATATACCCAGAGAAAACCATAATTCAAACAGACACATGCACCCCAATGTTCACTGCAGTACTATTTACAATAGCCAGGACATGGAAACAACCTAAATGTCCATCAACAGAGGAACAGATAAAGAAGATGTGGTACATATATACAATGGAATATTTCTCAGCCATAAAAATGAATGAAATTGGGTCATTTGTAGAGACGTGGATGGACCTAGACACTGTCATACAGAGTGAAGTAAGTCAGAAAGAGAAAAACAAGTATTGTATATTAACGCATATATGTGGAATCAAAAAATTGGTATAGACAATCTTATTTACAAAGCAGAAATAGAGACACAGACATAGGGAACAATCGTATGGATACCAAGGAGGAAGGGGGGGGTGGGATGAATTGGGAGATTGGGACTGACATATATACACTGTTGATACTATGTATAAAATAGATAACTAATGAGAACCCACTGTATAGCACCGGGAACCCTACTCAGTGCTCTGTGGTGACCTAAATGGGAAGGAAATCCAAAAAAGAGGGGATATATGTATAGGTATAGCTGATTCACTTTGCTGTACAGTAGAAACTAACATAACATTGTAAAGCAACTATACTCCAATAAAAATTTTAAAAAAGGATTAGGTCTCAGAAAGAAATAGCATGAATCTATTCAGGAGAACTAAGGCCCAGAGGCCCAAGCCCCTGCCACACCCAGTCCATCCATCAGAGTTAGGCTGGAGTTACTTACATCCAGTGATTAGGGAAGAGCCAACCCTGTTGGTCCAGCACTTTTAACTGTGGGCAAAAAAGACTTGCAGAGACTTGGAGCCAGGCGGGGCCTGACAAACCTGACAAGTGAGATCAATTACATGATTTTTCCCAAAGATTTTTCCATGCATGAGTGTCAACCTCGGCACCCACTTATGTCAGGGCTCAGCAAACAGTCTCTTCAACCAAACAGTACAAATTGGATTTATGAAAAAGAGAATTGGCTGTGTGGGATAAACCAGCATTTTCTGGAGATGCATTATTGGTTTCAATAGACCTTTATTATACATTTTAGAACACATTTCATGTCAAAGAGACAGCTAGGCTTTTGTTGAAGACTGAATTTCAGCAGCAAAATTTGAAACCTGTGATGTGTGCATATTAAACCATAGAAGCCTTCACTTCAGAGGATGAAATGATTTAAATTCTGCCTCTCTGTTCCTGAGACACTGCAGGGCGAGGGAGGATGTGTGTACTGTCAACAGTTTATTTTTAGCCTGGGCTTGAGACAGAATATTCTCTCTCAGGGCGCTCAACAATGGATGGCTTTCCGTCTCTTCAGGTATTTGTCTACATCACGTTGGTCCATATCTGACTATGAATGTTAAGAAGGAGGGCCACGGCATAGTTACATGGGCATAGGTGACCTTAGTCACTGCACTCCTTTGGGCCTCTCCACTGCCCACATTTCCGCACATACCCCGCACACAAGAGCAAGCTGAGAAACACACAGTCAGGGCGTTCCATTACCCTCTTGGGGGAATCTGCTTTTTTAAAAAAGAGGAACCAAGAAGAAGGCAGGGATGAAAGAGAAACAAAGAATGAGGGCAATGGGACTGGCAAGGTCTGGCCTGGGGCCTGGGTTCCATTCTCACTCTCACAGCTGAGTAATCATGAGCAAGGGACAGAACCCACTCCTGCCTTCGTTCCGTTATTGTGAAGCAGGAGCCATAGCTCACCGACTTCTTGGGCTTACGTGAGATTAACAAAGGGCATCATTTGTTCAGAGCATGGGCTCTGGAACCGTAGCAGCCGGGCTCAAATTCTGGCTTTGCCACTTACTTTCTATGTAACCTTTCACCAGTTACTCATCTCTGTATCTCTGTGAAGTGAGAGAAACAGTAGCCCCTATCGACCACGTAGTGTGAGGACTAACTAGGTTATGACAGGTGAAGCACATAGAGCTCTCTGGTCCTAGGTTACAGCGTCACTTAGCACTTGGCAGAAAACAGAGATATGGGGCATTTGGACTGGGTTCAGAGGAGAGTGGGCATCACAGATCACGGTGGTCTAGGAAAGACCATCTGGATTTCTTTCTTTCTTTCCTGCTTTATCTATGGTTTATTTATTATTGTAAGTATAGTTTTATTAAATAATTGCTCATTTCTAGCGTTTCCACTCACATCATAGTCTACGGGAATGCCACTCCCAGATTAGCTGTATGTGGCTGCCACGTGAATCTTAGAAGGCTGGGCCTAGGTACTCGTTTGATCATGGAACATCTCTAAGCATGGAACTCTGTTTATTTCAGGGTGAGCAGGTACCCCAAATGAAAACTGAGCTTTAATTTCTTGCCATCTAGGTGGGATGAGGCTCTGCAGGGGATTTAATCTGATTACAAGGCAATGAAGAAATGAAGGAGTTCTTGTTTCCCCCGAAGTTAAGTGGTTTCATTTCTACCACAGAAGCATGGAGCAGTGATGTTATCCACTATCAAACTGTCTTCTCTCCCAGTCCCTGGTGAACTTACCAAGTTCCCAGAGGGTAAGGGCACTGTAGGAGACTCCAGGTGGAAGAATGGAGGAAGCTGGGGAAGGCCTGGCTCCAAGCCCCTGAGAGTCATGCCTTAGGAGAGAGGAGGACTGGCTACATGCAAAGCAGATGACATCACAAGAAAGTGGCAGAAGCAGCACTAAACCCAGGTGGAGTGATAGCACGGCCACTTGATAAACTCTGGAGAAGCGAGGAAGATCTGCCCCAGGTGAGTAGGAGGCAGCCATGTTGGTATGGTGACACTAATGCTTTTAGAGTCAGGAACAAATGTATCATCTCCCCGGCCCTCTGATAGGTTTGCTTGGGGGCACAGTAGATTTATATCTTTTGGGGTGACAACTTTTGTCCTGACTGTAAGTGGAATTAGGGAGATGAGTGGCTAGACTAGCCTCCTAAGTTTAAAGCATAGAAACACAAAGTCCTTAGAGTTCACAAGTCTAGGGAAGAGCAAGTTTTTATCTGTCTCCATCACTATCTGATTTGACAATGGAGATGGTGAAGAGTACCCTGTCAAGACAAGGTGGCTTATTTACACGTAGGCACTGAATTGAAATAATATACAGTCAAGAGGGACAGACCTAGAAGAATACTCCTAAGTAGTACTAAGTAAGTCGTTAGTGCCACCCCACATCTGCAATGGTAAGGTTCCCTCTCTAACGACACCTGCCCACGTTTTGCTGCACACTCCTCTCTTCACCAACATCACTGCTATTCTCACGTTGAGCACTGCTGGGGACCCTTTCAGAGTCATGGAGTCACAGAGCAACTGAATCGGTCAAAACTTTGAGAATATCTACACTGGAGTCCCATTTCTCAGGTAAATAGACTAAGGCCAAGATATGTTACCCAGATTGGTGATCCAAACGACACAGCAGCAGAGGTGGGATGAGAAACCAGAAAGTTTCTATGATAAAAAGAGTACAGAATTAGCCACCAAAGAGATCTGGATTTGAGCGCTATTTTGCCAGGTAGTAACTGTACAGACTTGCGAAGAACTTTACATATTCTCCACTCTTCGCTTTCTCATCTGCCCAATGAGGATAATAATCATCACAGCGCATGGTTGTGAGGATTTAATGAAAGGAAATATCAGAGAATATCAAGTGGCAAAGCTTTGCAATGGGAATGTGCTGGCAGGTCTGAGGAACAGAACAGGGTGCTGCAGCTGGGAGAGGGTGGGCAAGGGTGGCAGGAGATGAGGTCATCATGCTGATGACAGTATTTAGGGTCTTTGAGTCATGATAAAGGCTTTGACCTTTGCTCTGAGTAAGATGGGATACTTCCGTGGAGAGTATCTTTCTGACCACTCTGGAAAGAATAGACTATAGAAGAGGCAGAGAATAGGTAGAAGGACATTACAATAATTCTGGCAAGAGATGACTGTAGCTGGGACCAGAGCACAGTAGTGGAGATGCTGAGAAGTGTTTGGATTCCAGAAATATTTTGAAGTCAGAGCTCAGATGAAGCTGATGAAATGGATGTGAGGTATGAGAGACAAAAGCAGAAGAGTTAAGGATTACTCCAAAATTGTTGATTTGTTCCACTGAAAGAAGAACAAATTTGGTAGAGGAAAAGCATTAATTCAGTTTTGGGGAGAGTATATTTTGAGTACAAGTAGAAATGCTGAATGAACAGCTGAGTATATGAGTTTGGAGTTCACGAGAGAGGAGCTGGTCGGAGTTATAAAAAGTGTCATCGTTAGGATACAGATAGTATTTAAAACCTTTTTCCCAGATGAAATCATCCAGAAAATGAGTATGGGGAGGGTGGAAACGATGTCAGAAAACTAAGCCATGGGACACACGGGGCATGTGCAGGTCAGAGAAATGAGATGGAGTGTGCAGGGGAGAGTAAGAAGGAGCAAGCAGTGAAGTAGGAAGAGAAGGTTCTCCCCAAAGAAGGTATTTTAAGAAGGAAGTACTACTCAACTATGTCAAATGTTACTGACTGATCTAGTTAGATGAGGACTGACAACCAGCCATTTGTCTTAGCAACACGGAGTTCACCGGAAATCTTGATAAGAGCAATTTGGGTAAGTTAGTGGGGATGGAGGCTTAACCAGTGTGGGTTCATTAGAGAAAGTGGGTGGAAAATTGACTAGCTTGCCTACATATTAAAATATATTACAAAACTTCAAAAATTAAGACAGGTTTTATTGGCACATGAATAGAAAGACTGGCCAATGTAACAGAACAGAATTTCCAGAAATAGATCCAAATATATATGAGAATTCAGTATATGATAAAGGTAACATTTCAAGAATAAATGGTGTTGAAATAAACTATATACCATCTGGAAAAAGATAAAGTTAGATCCAACTTTATCCTTTCAAGATTTCCAATGAACTGCTTATGAAGGAAAAAAAAGTTCTGAAAGAAATCGTAAGTGAAATCCTTTACACACTGGGAGTGGAGAAAACTTTCCCAACTATGATTCAAATTCCAGAAGCCATACGAAAGATTAATAAATTACTCTAAACAAAAATTCAGCAAATCACTGTTTCACAGGACAAATAATAAACCGGAAAAGATATTTGCAGTACATATCACAAAGTACTAATCCCTTAATATAATTAAGAATTGTAAGAAAAATGACAATAACAAACAGAAAACAGCAAAAGATAGAAACAGAATTCACAGAAAAAGAGTTATTAATAGCCTTTCAACATATGACACGATTCCCTCTCATGAAAAGGAAAATATAAATTAAAACTACACTGAAGTATCATTTATCACCGATCAGCAGGGCAGCAACTGAGAAATTTAACGATATTCTCTGTTGCTGGGGCTAAAGGATAACAATCATGGCCATGCTTAGCTGGTAACAGGGCACATGGTAAATATCCAGGGAGGGTAACCCAGGAATATTTATCAAAATTACAGATGCACTGTAATAGTTTCCTAGGACTTCAGTAACAAAGAGACACACACAGAGTAGCTTAAAACAGACTTTTTTTTTCATAGCTCTGGAGACTACAAGTCTGAAATCAAGGTGTTGACAGGGCCACGGGGAAGGCTCTGGGGAAGAATCCTTCCTTGCCTCTTCAACGTCTAGTAGCTGCTGGCAATCACTGGCATTCCTTGGTTTACAGATGCAACACTTCAATCTCTGCTTCCATCTTTACATGGCTTTCTTCCCTGTATGTCTCTGTCCAAACTCCCTCTTCTTGTTAGGACAACAGTCGTTGGATTAGTTTGGGCCCTCATATTAACTTAACCTCAATTTAACTTGAAATGACCTCATTTTAACTTGGTTACATTTGCAGAGGCTGTACTTCCAGATAAGGTCATAGTCACAGGTTTCAAAAGTTAGGACTTGAACACATCTTTCTAGGTGACATAATTTGATCCAAAACATACATTTTCCCTTTGACCTAGCAACCTATAGGGGGTCATTTATCTTATATATCGCTATAAAATTGCGTGTGTATAAAGTTATTCATTGCACCGCTGTTTGTAACAACAAATGATTGAAAATAACCCAGGTGACTACCAATAAGGGTCAGTTCAACAAACCGTGATATATCTGCACGATGGAATATGTGTAACTGAAGACATGATTGAGGAAACTCTATGCAGTAACATGTACCGACCTGTGGTATCCACTGTTGGGTGGAAAAAGGAAAGGTGAGAACAGTTTGCATTGTATGACACCTTTTGGGTCATAAAGGAATAAAATAGAATATATGTTTACTTTGGCTCATATTTGCATAAAGTGTCATTGGAAAGATACATAAGAAATTTAATAAAACAGGTTAACTGTTGGAGGGGTAGCAGGAATGAGGAGGATGGACAGAGGTGGAAGCAAGACATCTCACTGCAATCTTATAAATTGTTTTGATTTTTAAACCATTTAAATATATGACTTGTTCAAAATATGTCGTTAAGACTTCCATGAAGACAATTAGAGAATGAGAGGAGAGGACTGGGTATATGAACGCAGATACCCTTCCTGCAAATTTGATGCTCATGCATTTTCTGCTACCAGAAGATGTTAATGGAAGGTTTTCAAACCAGAAGCAGGACTCATGATTTTTCTTCAAATGATCCTTAAAGAGCTTCTTGACTAAAAAGTAGAGGGGTTGCCACTCAGTTGGCCATACCCCCAGGAATGCAACCAAGTTCTGACATCACAACTGACATCTTGATGACAGGGATTGACACTGACTGTAAATTACATCCTGATTTCAGAAATGTTAAAATGTGAAAAACTATGAATCTTAGAATAGGTTAAATATGGTAGCATGATTTCCAGGCTGCACTAAGATCCCATCTAAAGTTTATGATCATGGATTCAAAGTGGAACTGGCCAGCATGATTTTGTGTTTCTCTCCACCCACATTTAGCCAGCTAAGAGGAGGTGGATAATTGGATTTACCCAGCACTGGAGTTTTACCAGGGGAAAATGGCTGAAAGGAAAGGGGGCAAGGGAGCTGCAGAATATGCAAGCAGAGATTTTCATGGTGATGGAATCTAAGCTGGGTAAGGAGGGAAGTGAGGGCATGGGACTGTGACAGATTTCTGTTGGCATGTGACATATTTGCATTTCTTGCATGTGCTTATTTATTCATTTTCCAAACATTTATTGAGTGCCTCTATATGTGCCATGCACCATTTTAAGCACCGAGGATATGATATCGAACAAGATAGGAAAGTATCCTCATGTCGTTAAGTTACATTCTGCTAAGGGAAAAACAGATCATAGACAACAAAGAAATAAAAACAAATTTAAAAAACAAGAACAAACCAAATAATGCTCACAGCTATGCAGAGAATTAAAACTGGGTGATGTAATTAATTGGACAACTAATACATTTAGGGTAGTGAATAAAAGCTTCAGTGATGAGGTGATATTTAAGGTGAAATCTGAATGGCATGAATGACCCAGTCCCATAAATTTCAGGGAGAATAAAGTGAATTGGGCATGGGGAAGGCCATGTGCAAAGGTCCTAATATGGAAGCTCACTTAATTTGTGATAAATATGGAAAGGAAGCCATAGTAGCTGGAGCATGGTAGCTGAAGTTTAGAATGAGGAGATGAGATGGGAGAGGTAAATGGGAGCCAGACCATGTAGGGCTTTGTAAACCAGGATAAGTGTTTGGATTTTAATTCTAAGTATGCACGTCATGTTATGATCTGGCTTATATTCATAAATGCCCAATCTGTAAGCTGTAGAATGAATTACGGTTCTTCCTCGATGGGTTTATGTCTCTATAAACCCATCGTAATTTGAAAATACTATAAGTAGGAAATATATTTAATACACCTAACCTACTGAACATCATAGCTTAGCCTAGCCTACCTTAAATGTGATCAGAACACTGACAGTAGCCTATGGTTGGGCAAAATCATCTAACACAAAGCCTATTTTATAATAAAGTTGAGCAGCTCATTGAATACTTTCATTTTCAACTTTCATTGAAAGTGAAAAACAGAATGGTTGTCTGGTGCAAAATGGTTGTAAGCATATTGGCTGTTCACCCTCGCCACCCCATGGCTGACTGGGAGCTGTGGTTTGCTGCCACTACTCAGCATCAGGAAAGAGTATCCTACCACGTGTCGCTAGCCTGGGAAAAGATCAAATTTCAAAATCTGAACTATGGTTTCGACTGAATATGTACTACTTTTTGCACAAGAGTAAAGTCAAACTACAGTAAGTCAGGGACCATCCGTATAGAACTGGTAACAATGCAATCACAGAGGCCAGTCGGGAGGCTACTGCAGTAATACAGGTGAAATATCATGTAAGCATCTGGTTACTGAGATTGAGAGAAACTGACAGATTTAAAATAAGCATTCAATATCTTGCACTTTTATAGTGGCCGATGCTTTAATGCCTAAGAGGATCAAATACGATAGCTCAGAGAAAAATCATTCAGGGAGATGAGTGAATACTTGACTCCAACATTTGAATATTGTCTCATTATATTCACCCCCTGTAGCTATGGACCGTGAAGGCAACCTTGGGCATATTCACTTATAACAAATGGTTCTATTCTACCAAAAGCTTACTTGAATTACCAATAGGGAATTTACTTACTTGTGTGGAAGGAAAGAAGGGAGGAAGGGAGGAAGGGAGGAAGGGAGGGAAGGAAGAGAAAAGAGGCAAGAAAAGAAGGAAGGAAAGGACATTGAAAAGACAGCAAGGTCCCCATGAATGGAAGTTTCTAGGGGAAAGGATACAGTGAACACAGTATGTAGCTCAGTTTTCATTTGGTAATTGGAGACCTGTGTTTTTAACAGTCAGCATGTCCTTCTCAAAGGCATATTTGAAAAGAGGTAGCATTTCTATCAATATTTCTCTGGGAAATGATTAAACAAGCACTTGTCCTAATTTTCTCCGCCTGCATGGGGTGGTAAGCAAACCTGTCCCATCTATCCTCTGTAAACGATGCAGGTGTTAATGCTCATGAAAATCACTGCACTGCCTTTGAGATCATGGGATTTTTCCATCCACATTAACCTTTTAGATGAAGGATGACATTTGTCTTTGCCTAAAGTGGGGGGAGGAGGAAGAAAAGACCCCAAAGACATGAGGGACCCCAGCAAGCTGTCAATGACATAAATAGTGACTGTGTCTTGGTCTAGAATGACACTGCAGTAAAGCCTTTGTAGTAGTGAACTGGGAAAACAAACAAACAAAAAAAACCAGCTCAAATTGAAAACCACAAGTATATTCTAAGGAATAAAGACACAGATCAGCTCAGTAGATTCCAGTGGAAGTAATGGCAATAGTGTAGGTTGGCAAATATGGCTTTAAACATGTCCCAGCAGGACAGCCAACTTGGGAACATGGGTCCCAATATCCAGCTGCATCATTTCAAAGAGCAGTCTGGGAGGAAATACAGAGATATTTGAACCTGGGGACTAATCTTTATATAATTTAAATGTGCTGCGGACAGCCACACCTGTGCAATTGGAAACTGCTGTTCACAGCTCCATTTTTAGTAATTAGAATTAACTCTAACCTCAGCAAGGTGTGGTTGGTACATAGCAATTTTATTTTCCACGCCTGTAGCATGGCACTTCATGCCTCACTCAGAAGTTACAGAAAGAGTGATATTCACACCTTTATAAAAAATATTAAATTGGAGGGAAAATGCCCTCAGACTCAGATGTTTCTCATTTACATATAGGATTTTAGAGAAGTTCCGAAGACCGGATCATGGCAGGTTATCATTGACATTTTCCAGAGAGGGAATATTTGATGACATAAATTAGGACTGCAAGTTAATCATTAAGCAAAATTGTAATCCCAGTAAATTAATTAATCTCTATGCATGAGATCTGTTTCAGAAACTGAATGCCTGTCAGAGTACCCCCCTGAAACAGTGACCAGAGTTGTGATGTTCTACCTAGTGCTTCATCACATGACTCCCTACAAAATACAGCATTCATTTTAGAGTTGCTGATGCCAAACAGAAAACATGAGCCAAGAAGTATTATTGGAACGTGCTGTGGTGCGATTAAAGCAGCCTGGACTGAGGGGTATTCTGGAACCAAATTAAAATGGCACCAGTGGAGGCACTAGTGTGCTGGGAAAATTAAAGCAGAACATTCTTCCTTTTCAATGCAAGAATCTGCAGGTGGAAAGCAGGAGAAAGGGGTGTGCCAGCATCTCGCCAACGAGAATGATGTTGTAGTACCGAGATCTTCAGAAGACATAAATGCCACCTTCAGCTAATTCATTGCCAACCTACCTTGACATCATCAAGTTGCTAGATCAGCTTGTGAATAAGAAAGAGCCCTGAGAACTCTAGTCCCTTTATTCAAGTCTGGTATTTTGGGATTACAGCTTAGTAAATCCATTTGCCCAAAGAACAGAATATGGCAAGAGCAAATTTCAAAGCACTGACCATTATGTAATGTTTTTCTCAATCCTCCAGAAGATGCAGCACATGAATACATGGTACATAACTAGCCCTCCATGTTGGGTGATTGATCCAAGAATTATGATCTCAGGTTTGAGAAGGCAGATACTGTACCTCATATTCATACACTACCACCACTCCGTACTAGAGAGAGGGTTTGTCTTGTTAATTCTCTAGACTTTTTAAAGTCATAGAGAAAATAGTAATAACGCACGTTAAATTCATGTGCGTCATTCTGTAGTTGTCACGTTGCTAATAATGCAAAAAATGAGAAAATATCTTTTTTAAAACTATTAAAAATTTTTATCTCATTCAACAATGATGTTTCTCATATCCTTGATGAAAGAATAAATTCGTGACATACATCTCCATTGTTTTACTTTCATCTTTCTCTTTAATGCAAAGAAAATTTCAACAAATATTCATGTTGGAATTGCCTCTGTTCATCAATGGTAACCATAAATTGTCCACAGATAAAATATTTTTTAAAAAAATCAACAAAAATATTCTATGAGAATCAACTGGCTTTATGGAATTTACAGTAAAGAGTATTATTTATGTTACTATTACTTGTAAATTGTGTGCTACATATTCCCTATATCAATAAATTCATAGAAAGCATGTGTTCATGTGTGTGTGAGAGTGTGTGTGTGTGTGAGTGTGTGCGTGCAGAGCCAGTTGTTAGACACTTAACACAAACCGGCTGAGGGCTGAGGATAGGGCCGATAGGACTAAAGGTAAATCCCCCAAAACAAAGAAAACGAAGCCTGAAATGACCAAATTTCCATATTGAAAATGTAGAAGACCAGACAGAGATCTGGGTCACAGAAAATCTAAAAATGAAAGAATTAACAGAGGCTGGTCAAAGTAGGTCAAATTGACCAGTGGTCTATATTTTTGAGAACACCTGTAATTTTTGCTTATACTTTTCTCTCTTCATGGAAAGTAGTAACTAAATAACTAATATTTATTAGGTAATCGCTATATGTCAGATGCTATCCTAAACACATTTCACGGGGCATTCATTGTGACCACAATAACCCAAGAAGTTAATATATTCTTCCCCACTTTTTCAGATGGAAAATAGAGCATCAGTATGACATGAGGCGACTTGTTCAAGGACACAAGATACTAAGTGTCTCTCCACTACCTAATCTCTCAAACTCTGTGTTGGTAGTTGCCCCAGGAAAGAAGTGCTGATCACTCCCACTGGAAAAAAAAAAAATCTCCTTCGTTTGAGTCAAACTATCCAGAGTTTGAATCTACCTTTCCAGCCCCTTTCCACCACAATTAACTCTTGAACAGGCTATGTTTCTGTCCATTTCACCTAAACTTTCACATATATGTTTTGTTTGCTATCTGTTTGCCTTTTTTCCAGTACCCTTCTTCTAAATAACTCTTCTTCACAAATCTCAATGCTAAATTCTACTCATCCTTTAGGGTTCAACTTAAATGCAGTCTGCTCTGTGGATTCCTTGATTTTCCTGGCTTGAAAAAAAAAAATCCTCTACTCATTCAACCCACTCTCTCTGTAACTCTCTTATAGCACTTAACCACTTTCCACTTTGAATTAGGCAGCCCTTCCCAAGATAGAACCTGGCAGAACGCTACTGTACTCATTTGGTCCTACCATGACAATATCTATTAGCATCAAACATTCTTTATTTTTCCCAGTGTTACCTCCATTCGTTTTACCCTAGAACTTATTTTCCCCAAATCCCATTAACATAACATGGCTCCAGTGTTCCAAGGGACCACAATTTAGGGAATACTGGAAGGTATTATCCCTCCTTGACCATGGACGCAGGGACACAAGACCAGATTTTATCTTTGAATCACTCATTGTAATTTACCCATTGCTTTGTGAATAGGAATTGAGAAAATATTGGTTGAATGAATAAATGAACATGAATAACTATTTTTGTACTTGAGTAAAGAGGATGTCAGTGGCCACAGACAGAGTACAACCTCTGGATGACCTTCCACAAAGCTTGCTTTTGGAAGCACTCAGTTGCAAGTATCCAACTGGGTAGCATCCCTATGACAAAGTTAGGCTGAAGAACAGTCTAAGCAGCAGTTGACAGAGGACATATCAAGGCATGTGGCTGAGTCCTCCTCAGTTTGCTGCACAAGTAGGGGAAAATAACAGCGAAGATTCAGGAAATATCAATATGGCCTGCCATTACCCAGAAGTATCCCCTGCACTGGCTTGCCAGAACACTGAAATGTTTATAGAAGTTCTTTGTTTAGGTTTAGGCCTCTCCCTGTGCCTCTTAATTGAAATCTCCCTGGTAGGACCCTCTCATGTATACCTAACAATTTTATCCTATGGTCCTCTTTTTACAGCTTGGAAAGACAGGATCTTAGGAGAAAATAAGTGCCTTCCATGAAAAGGTTACTGGAAAAAAAAAAAAAGCATTCAGAAAAAGGTCACCCATGGACACAGAGAGACTTCAGGTACGTGCACGCACAGAGGAAAGACCACATGGGGACATAGTGCAAAAGTGGCCACCAGTAAGCTAAAAAGAGATGCCTCAGAAAAAACCAAACCTGCCTCCATCCTGACTTTGGACTTCCAGCCTGCAAAACTGAGGCTTCCGGGAAGATGGCGGAAGAGTAAGACGCGGAGATCACCTTCCTCCCCACAGATACACCACAAATACATCTGCACGTGGAACAACTCCTACAGAACACCTACTGAATGCTGGCAGAAGACCAAGACCTCCCAAAAGGCAAGAAACCCCCACGTACCAGGGTAGGGCAAAAGAAAAAAGAATAAACAGAGACAAAAAATTAGGGAAAGAACCTGCACCAGTGGGAGGGAGCTGTTAAGGAGGAAAGGTTTGCACACACTAGGAAGCCCCTTCGAGGGCGGAGACTGCGGGTGGCGGAGGGGGAAAGCTTCGGAGCCGCGGAGGAGAGCACAGCAACAGGGGTGCGGAGGGCAAAGGGGAGAGATTCCCGCACAGAGGATAGGTGCCGACCGGCACTCACCAGGCCAAGAGGCTTGTCTGCTCACCCGCCGGGGCGGGCGGGGCTGAGAGCCGAGGCTTGGGCTTCGGTCGGAGCGCAGGGAAAGGACTGGAGTTGGCGGCCTAAACACAGCCTGAAGGGGGTTAGTGCGCCACGGCTGGCCGGGAGGGAGTCCGGGGAAAAGTCAGGACCTGCCGAAGAGGCAAGAGACTTTTTCTTACCTCTTTGTTTCCTGGTGCGCGAGGAGAGGGGATTAAGAGCACTGCTTAAAGGAGCTCCGTCTCCAGAGACGGCACGGACCCCAGAGACGGGCATAAGACGCTAAGGCTGCTGCTGCCGCCACCAAGAAGCCTGTGTGCAAGCACAGGTCACTATCCACACCTCCCCTCCCGGGAGCCTGTGCAGCCCGCCACTGCCAGGGTCCCGGGATCCAGGGTCAACTCCTCCGGGAGAAGGCACGGCGTGCGTCAGGCTGGTGCAACGTCACACCAGCCTCTGCCGCCGCATGCTCGCCCCGCACTCCGTGCCCCTCCCTTCTCCCGGCCTGAGTGAGCCAGAGCCCCCGAATCAGTGGCTCCTTTAACCCCCTCCTGTCTGAGCGAAGAACAGACGCCCTCTGGCGACCTACACGCAGAGGCGGGGCCAAATCCAAAGCTGAGCCCCTGGGAGTGTGAGAACAAAGAAGAGAAAGGGAAATCTCTCCCAGCAGCCTCAGAAGCAGCGGATTAAAGCTCCACAATCAACTTGATGTACCCTGCATCTGTGGAATACCTGAACAGACAACGAATCATCCCAAATTGAGGAGGTGGACTTTGAGAGCAAGATTTATTCTTTTTTCCCCTTATCCTCTTTTTGTGAGTGTGTATGTGTATGCTTCTGTGTGAGATTTTGTCTGTATAGCTTTGCCTCCACCATTTGTCCTAGGGTTCTATCCATCCGTTTTTTAAATTTTTTTCTCTTAATAATTATTTTTTTATTCTAATAACTTTATTATATTTTATCTTAATTTACTTTACCTCCTTTCTTTTTTTCCTTCCTTCCCTCCTTCCTTCCTTCCTCCCTCGCTCCCTCCTTTCATTCTTTTTTCTTTCTTTCTTTCTCTCTCTCTACTTCTACTAATTCATTCTTTCTACTTTTCCTCGCTTTTATTCTGAGCCGTGTGGATGAAACGCTCTCAGTGCAGCAGCCAGGAGTCAGTGCTGTGCCTCTGAGGAGGGAGAGCCAACTTCAGGACACTGGTCCACAAGAGACCTCCCAGCTCCACATAATATCAAATGGCGAAAATCTCCAAGAGATCTCCATCTCAACACCAGCACCCAGCTTTACTCAACGACCAGCAAGCTACAGTGCTGGACATCCTATGCCAAACAACTAGCAAGACAGGAACACAAGCCCACCCATTAGCAGAGAGGCTGCCTAAAATCATAATAAGTCCACAGACACCCCCAAAACACACCACCAGACGTGGACATGCCCACCAGAAAGACATGATCCAGCCTCATCCACCAGAACACAGGCACCAGTCCCCTCCACCAGGAAGCCTACACAACCCACTGAACCAACCTTAGCCACTGGGAACAGACACCAAAAACAACGGGAACTATGAACCTGCAGCCTGCATAAAGGAGACCCCAAACACAGTAAGATAAGCAAAATGAGAAGACAGAAAAACACACAGCAGATGAAGGAGCAAGACAAAAACTCACCAGACCTAACAAATGAAGAGGAAATAGGCAGTCTACCTGAAAAAGAATTCAGAATAGTGATAGTAAAGATGATCCAAAATCTTGGAAATAGAATAAAGAAAATGCAAGAAACATTTAACAAGGACCTAGAAGAACTAAAGATGAAACAAACAACGATGAACAACACAATAAATGAAATTAAAAATACTGTAGATGGGATCAATAGCAGAATAACTGAGGCAGAAGAACGGATAAGTGACATGGAAGATAACATAGTGGAAATAACTACTGCAGAGCACAATAAAGAAACAAGAATGAAAAGAACTGAGGACAGTCTCAGAGACCTCCGAGACAACATTAAACGCACCAACATTCGAATTATAGGGGTTCCAGAAGAAGAAGAGAAAAAGAAAGGGCCTGAGAAAATATTTGAAGAGATTATAGTTGAAAACTTCCCTAATATGGGAAAGAAAATAGTTAATCAAGTCCAGGAAGCACAGAGAGTCCCATACAGGATAAATCCAAGGAGAAATACGCCAAGACACATATTAATCAAACTGTCAAAAATTAAATACAAAGAAAACATGTTAAAAGCAGCAAGGGAAAAACAACAAATAACACACAAGGGAATCCCCATAAGGTTAACAGCTGATCTTTCAGCAGAAACTCTGCAAGCCAGAAGGGACTGGCAGGACATATTTAAAGTGATGAATGAGAAAAACCCGCAACCACGATTACTCTACCAAGCAAGGATCTCATTCAAATTTGATGGAGAAATTAAAACCTTTACAGAGAAGCAAAAGCTGAGAGAGTTCAGCATCACCAAACCAGCTCTACAACAACTGCTAAAGGAACTTCTCTAGGCAAGAAACACAAGAGAAGGAAAAGACCTACAATAACGAACCCAAAACAATTAAGAAAATGGGAATAGGAACATACATATCAATAATTACCTTAAATGTAAATGGACTAAATGCTCCCACCAAAAGACACAGATTGGGTACAAAAACAAGACCCATATATTTGCTGTCTACAAGAGACCCACTTCAGACCTAGAGACACATACAGACTGAAAGTGAGGGGATGGAAAAAGGTATTTCATGAAAATGGAAACCAAAAGAAAGCTGGAGTAGCAATTCTCATATCAGACAAAATAGACTTTAAAATAAAGACTATTAGAAGAGACAAAGAAGGACACTACATAATGATCAAGGGGTCAATCCACGAAGAAGGTATAACAATTGTAAATATTTATTCACCCAACATAGGAGCACCTCAATACATAAGGCAAATACTAACAGCCATAAAAGGGGAAATCAACAGTAACAGAATCATAGTAGGGGACTTTAACACCCCACTTTCACCAAAGGACAGATCATCCAAAATGAAAATAAATAAGGAAACACAAGCTTTAAATGATACATTAAACAAGATGGACTTAATTGATATTTATAGGACATTCCATCCAAAAACAACAGAATACACATTTTTCTCAAGTGCTCATGGAACATTCTCCAGGATAGATCATATCTTGGGTCACAAATCAAGCCTTGGTAAATTTAAGAAAATTGAAATTCTATCAAGTATCTTTTCCAACCACAACGCTATGAGACTAGATATCAATTACAGGAAAAGATCTGTAAAAAATACAAACACATGGAGGCTAAACAATACACTACTTAAGAACGAAGTGATCACTGAAGAAATCAAAGAGGAAATAAAAAAAATACCTAGAAACAAATGACAATGGAGACACGATGACCCAAAATCTATGGGATGCAGCAAAGCAGTTCTAAGAGGGAAGTTTATAGCAATACAATCCTAACTTATGAAACAGGAAACATCTCAAATAAACAACCTAACCTTGCACCTAAAGCAATTAGAGAAAGAAGAACAAAAAAAACACCAAAGGTAGCAGAAGGAAAGAAATCATAAAAATCAGATCAGAAATAAATGAAAAAGAAATGAAGGAAACGATAGCAAAGATCAATAAAACTAAAAGCTGCTTCTTTGGGAAGATAAACAAAATTGATAACCCATTAGCCAGACTCATCAAGAAAAAAATAGAGAAGACTCAAATCAATAGAATTAGAAGAGAAAAAGGAGAAGTAACAGCTGACACTGCAGAAATACAAAAGATCATGAGAGATTACTACAAGCAACTCTATGCCAATAAAATGGACAACCTGGAAGAAATGGACAAATTCTTAGAAAGGCACAACATGCCAAGACTGAATCAGGAAGAAATAGAAAATATGAACAGACCAATCACAAGCACTGAAATTGAAACTGTGATTAAAAATCTTCCAACAAAAAAAAAAAAAAAAAAAAAAATCTTCCAACAAACAAAAGCCCAGGACCAGATGGCTTCAAAGGCGAATTCTATCAAACATTTAGAGAAGAGCTAACACCTATCCTTCTCAAACTCTTCCAAAATATAGCAGAGGGAGGAACACTCCCAAATTCCTTCTACGAGGCCACCATCACCGTGATACCAAAACAAGACAAGGATGTCACAAAGAAAGAAAACTACAGGCCAATATCACTGATGAACATAGATGCAAAAATCCTCAACAAAATACTAGCAAACAGAATCCAACAGCACATTAAAAGGATCATACACCATGATCAAGTGGGGTTTATCCCAGGAATGCAAGGATTCTTCAATATACGCAAATCTATCAACGTGATAAACCATATTAACAAATTGAAGGAGAAAAACCATATGATCATCTCAATAGATGCAGAGAAAGCTTCCGACAAAATTCAACACCCATTTATGATAAAAACCCTGCAGAAAGTAGGCATAGAGGGAACTTTCCTCAACATAATAAAGGCCATATATGACAAGCCCACAGCCAACATCATCCTCAATGGGGAAAAACTGAAAGCATTTCCACTAAGATCAGGAACAAGACAAGGTTGCCCACTCTCACCACTCTTATTCAACATAGTTTTGGAAGTTTTAGCCACAGCAATCAGAGAAGAAAAGGAAATAAAAGGCATCCAAATTGGAAAAGAAGAAGTAAAGCTGTCACTGTTTGTAGATGACATGATACTATACATAGAGAATCCTGAAGATGCTACCAGAAAACTACTAGAGCTAATCAATGAATGTGGTAAAGTAGAAGGATACAAAATTGATGCACAGAAATCTCTGGCATTCCTATACACTAATGATGAAAAATCTGAACGTGAAATCAAGAAAATATTCTCATTTATCACTGCAACAAAAAGAATAAAATATCTAGGAATCAACCTACCTAAGGAGACAAAAGACCTGCATGCAGAAAATTATAAGACACTGATGAAAGAAATTAAAGATGATACAAATAGATGGAGAGATATACCATGTTCCTGGATTGGAAGAATCAATATTGTGATAATGACTCTATGACCGAAAGCAATCTATAGATTCAATGCAATCCCTATCAAACTACCACTGGCATTTTTCAGAGAACTAGAACAAAAAATTTCACAATTTGTATGGAAACACAAAAGACCCTGAATAGCCAAAGCAATCTTGAGAACAAAAAACGGAGCTGGAGGAATCAGGCTCCCTGACTTCAGACTATACTACAAAGCTACAGTAATCAAGACAGTATGGTACTGGCACAAAAACAGAAAGATAGATCAATGGAACAGGATAGAAAGCCCAGAGAGAAACCCACGCACATATGGTCACCTTATCTTTGATAAAGGAGGCAGGAATGTACAGTGGAGAAAGGACAGCCTCTTCAATAAGTGGTGCTGGGAAAACTGGACAGGTACATGTAAAAGTATGAGATTAGATCACTCCATAACACCATACACAAAAATAAGCTCAAAATTGATTAAAGACCTAAATGTAAGGCCAGAAACTATCAAACTCTTAGAGGAAAACATAGGCAGAACACTCTATGACATAAATCACAGCAAGATCCTTTTGACCCACCTCCTAGAGAAATGGAAATAAAAACAAAAATAAACAAATGGGACCTAATGAAACTTCAAAGCTTTTGCACAGCAAAGGAAACCATAAACAAGACCAAAAGACAACCCTCAGAATGGGAGAAAATATTTGCAAATGAAGCAACTGACAAAGGATTAATTTCCAAAATTTACAAGCCGCTCATGCAGCTTCATAACAAAGCAACAAACAACTCAATCCAAAAATGGGCAGAAGACCTAAATAGACATTTCTCCAAAGAAGATATACAGCCTGCCAACAAACACATGAAAGAATGCTCAACATCATTAATCATTAGAGAAATGCAAATCAAAACTACAATGAGATATCATTTCACACCAGTCAGAATGGCCATCATAAAAAAACCTAGAAACAATAAATGCTGGAGAGGGTGTGGAGAAAAGGGAAGCCTCTTGCACTGTTGGTGGGAAAGTAAATTGATACAGCCACTATGGAGAACAGTATGGAGGTTCCTTAAAAAACTACAAATAGAACTACCATATGACCCAGCAATCCCACGACTGGGCATATACCCTGAGAAAACCATAATTCAAAGAGTCACATACCAAAATGTTCATTGCAGCTCTATTTACAATAGCCAGGACATGGAAGCAACCTAAGTGTCCATCGACAGATAAATGGATAAAGAAGATGTGGCACATATATACAATGGAATATTACTCAGCCATAAAAAGAAACAAAATTGAGCTATTTGTAGTGAGGTGGATAGACCTAGAGTCTGTCATACAGAGTGAAGTAAGTCAGAAAGAGAAAGACAAATACCGTATGCTAACACATATATATGGAATTTAAGAAAAAAAAATGTCATGAAGAACCTAGTGGTAAGACAGGAATAAAGACACAGACCTACTAGAGAATGGACTTGAGGATATGGGAAGGGGGAAGGGTAAGCTGTGACAAAGTGAGAGAGAGGCATGGACATATATACACTACCAAACGTAAGGTACATAGCTAGTGGGAAGCAGCCGCATAGCACAGGGAGATCAGCTAGGTGCTTTGTGACCGCCTGGAGGGGTGGGATAGGGAGGGTGGGAGGGAGGGAGATGCAAGAGGGAAGAGATATGGGAACATATGTATATGTATAAGTGATTCACTTTGTTATAAAGCAGAAACTAACACACCATTGTAAAGAAATTATACCCCAATAAAGTTGTAAAAAAAAAAAAAAGAAAAAGATCACCAAAGGACTACCTTTTTTAATGTCACAAGTTTCCCAAATGTGTATGTGATACGTGGGTTATGTAGATATGTGTGGACCTACATGTAAAAGTGTTTTCTCCTCTTGAAAGCTATTTTTGCAGCCACAGGTAACCTTGAACACACTGAAAAATTAGAATAAAAATTAATAACAAAATTATTTTCCATTTACCTTGACCCAGAGCTGCCAGGAGAAAATCTCAGTGGAAAAGCCTGAAAACTGCAGATATAGTGTACCCAAGTTCTGTACCGTTTAGCAAAAATGATGGAAAGATATACCTTCATTATCAATTATAGGCTGCCTGCTGTGTTCCCTGAAAAATGATCAAATCTGTTACCTCCTAAAAGCAAGTCACTGATGCATGCTCCTCCCCTGCCTACCCACCTCGGGCCCCATCTCTCCGGCCTGGTGTCCACACACACAATCTGCCCCACCGTGATTTATGGTTTAGAAAGAAGAGGATTACTGGGTGAGGTGTATACAAGAGCAAAAGGGAACCTGGACAAACCATCAAAGAGAAGAAAGGCGAAAGAGTGAACAGGAAAAAAAAACAGAACAACTATTAAATAATTCAGGACAATGCCCAAAGGAAAACAGACACTGAATGGGAATGGAGGAAATAAATAGATTAAGGTATACAATAGAGGGAAAAAAAAAAAAAACAGAGTGGAAAGAAGGAGATGAAAGAGCTCACCCAAGGGAGAAAAGCAAGACGGCATTGCTGAGACCCAGCAGGAATACTGACAACTGGATAAAGAACAGAAAAAAAAAAATAGCTCATAATCTCTTGACACCCTCTGAAGAGGCCCTTTGCAGTGGCTTCTTCTGATTCATACAGGTTTTCAATGCTTTCAGAAAGCCTATTTCTCTGGCCCAGTCAGAGGCTTTTTGGAAGTGTGGGGCAGACAGGGACTTCTGAAAGTAGTGGCCCAAGGATTATGGCTGAGGATGGAAAGAAAGGCATTTTATGGGGATATATGTATACACAGAGCTGATTCACTTTGTTATACAGCAGAAACTAAAACTAACACAACCTTTTAAAGCAATTATACTCCAATAAGGATGTTAAAAGAAAGAAAGAAAGAAAGGCATTTTAACTTCATTCTAGAATTGAGAGGTCACATATTCTGAAGTTAACAGTGAGGCCTATCCCAGCTAAACATTTTAACCCAGCCAGAATTGAGGAAGCAGGATTCATTCTATGCTGTGGATGTTGTCCCATCTGGGCTACTTTGTTTTCCAACGGTCAGTGAAAGTTTTCCTTGAGTAACAAATACAGTGGCTATAAGAGTTGGTGGGAATGCAAACCTCACTTGACAACTGGGAGAGCAAACATTTGCTCAGCAGACATTTATTGAGCACTTTGCTATGTGCCAACCTCCGTCCTCTTCCAAGTGAGGGAAGCAGGAAACGTGGGGTGGTGCCGGGTAATCTGTATCCTAGCAAACACTCAGGCTGATTCTGGGGCCACGATCTTCTGACCATTTTTCCAGAAACAATTCAAGGGCAGCACTTCTCAACCCTTTTTTCAATTATTACTCACTGAGGAGCCTTTCTAGACATTTTTTCCTAACCATACTCTCATGAAAATTGAATGCCACAGATATATTTTATATCTGTTTATGTACCATGGCCCTTTAGAGGGCCATGAACTACTTTAGTGTATAATTTTTTTCACCTTCCAAGAACTAATATTCTCCCCCTTGGGGGGACCATCTTGCCCCTATTAAGATATCACCTGTGTTCTAGGGGTTCAGTGACAGTTAAGATCCCCCATAGATAACTCAGTCGGGTTCAACAAATAATCACTGAGCACAAATTATGTGTCAGGCACTGTGCTAGATGCTGGTGGCTCTAGGTACATAAATCAGTAATACACTGTCCCTCTCCAGCACTCACTGGGAGACAGAAGTAGTCAAGAGATCATTCCAGCATAACACGGGAAGAATAGAGTCAAGGAAAGGATGCCCTTGCTCCATAGCGGAGCGTGGTCAGTCCAGGTGGAAGTTGAAGGAAGACATCCTAGAAAAGACATGTGCGCTGGTGCATGAAGTTGAGATAAGTTAACCAAAGAAAAGTGGGTAGTTGAACCAATCTTCAAGGACAACGTGGCTTTTGGACTGGTTCTAGAATTATGCCTGGGATTTGGACAGACATATATTTGAGATTTCTCTGTTGGGCATTAGGAGATAGACTTGGAACAAGGAGAGTTTTTTTTTCCCCCAAATATAAATTGACTAATGTGTACAGTGAGTGTACAATAAAAATCTTTTAAAAATCCACTTTTATAAGTGGGAGAATGAGGTTCAGGGTGTGTGTGTGTGTGTGTGTGTGTGTGTGTGTGTGTGTGTGTGTGTGTGTGTGTGTGTGTGTGTGTGTGATACCAGTTCTTCACAGCACTAGATGCCTAGCAAGTAACACATTAGTATGAGATCTTATATTTATTAGTTTATTTTTAGGAGTAACATCATGAATAGACCCCACCCCAATCCCAAGTGTGTTAAGTCCACAGCATTTCTTACCCTTTGTCTCCATCTTTCAGTAGCAAGGCCACTCAGGAAGCAACACACCCTGGATAAGCCATGGCTTCCTCTTTCATTGGTTTGCAAAGAGAGGGAGCTCCCAGGGCGATGAGTTTCACAATTACATGTTCATTGGTGTGAGGAAGCTCTTATTCGTCTGTCTCACCACAGACAGTCAGGGCTGAGCTGAAAGACTACATGGCCCCTTAGGTCTGCTTTTCCCCCCAACAGAATGCTCTACTCATGGTTCATGTCTCAACAGCATGTGCGTGAACATTAAAATTTTGCCCTGCCCTATGAAGTCTCTACTCAGAGAATATGTTTTCTTTGCTTAAAGAACAATAATTGGCTGAGAGAGTGGCAGGTGCCCAGCAAGGTGCTTTGGAGGGTTATAGAGTATAAGACATAAAGATATTAGGAGTCCATTTCCTAGTTGGACACATGCATCAAAACATAACCACACGAGAAAATGCACACAGGTCAGCATTCACCAAAATGTTAAAAGGAATTAACTGAGTAGAATAAAAAGTGCCCATGCTTAAGTAAGTTTAAGAACACTGGGGTAAATAAAGATCAATAACCTTTTCAAGTTCTTCATGGAGTCTTTAAAATGTGAACGTAAGTTATTGAGTTGTGAATCCCTACAAGTAGGATGGCCATGTAACGTATTAGCCAACCTCGGACCCTTGTTAGAGGAAGAGAGGAGAACTAGCAACCATATGTCAGATTAACAGACACAAAACAGAATTACCTCAGGCATCCTGGGATGTATGGCCACCCTACTTGCAAAGGCAATACAATGTCTGTGTTT